>NW_027287427.1:2344885-2599885 GCF_022747635.1 Hetaerina americana | reverse complement strand
TTGATTAACATGGAGAAGTACAGTTATAAGACGCCACATAGAATTTGGGCTGCAGTAGATGTGACTATTAGTTTGCCATTTCCAAGCTACAGGATTATGTTGGATTATTATTTCATTGTCAAACTGAAATTTAACAATTGTGACATTTCTGAGTTCTTGAGATGCATACAAATAATTCTTTTCCACCCCCATTTTTGGTTTGTCATTTTCTAACTTTTTCCTACCATGCAAATTTTTCTTACTTCACCCCACCAGTGGTAGTTTACACCTTGTGGAATACTTGAGCACTTGATTTCCAAGTATTAAGCACAAAATTAATAAGCTACAAGTTAATTACAAACATTTTACCAAACAAAACAAATCACTTGTTTCTTTGCATTCATGAATTAAGAATTAACAGCCATAAGGCAAACAATTCACACCAAAAAGTAGCACACTGCATGTTTTCTTATCATCTCCCACAAATTGTAAAGTTATTCAAACTAAAAATGCCAAGCAAATAATTAATGAATACCTAAATTGAACATGACTCATGGGACTCATTCAAATATAAACTGAACCAGTTAAAAAGACATCAAAGAAGTTGTTATCTCATTGAAGGAAGTTCTTTCATATTTTTTTGTGCCTATATTTTTAGAGTAATACTCAATTCCTTTGAAATTGATCCTAGAAATTTTCTACTCAAGTGTGCCATTTAGTCACAATTTCAAATAATCACAAAATACCACTTATGTTGCAAAATTATGATAAATATTACATTAAAATGTGCATATCAAATTGCAAATTGTGAGAGTTTATTTTCAAGACCTTCAATTTTTACATATTTAAACTTCTATTTCAAAACAACTTTAAGACTGCAATTAAACATGAATAATAATTGTTAGGTCCTTAATTTTTTCCAAAAAATTTAACATCAACCTCAAAGGAGTTCCCAGGGCACCAAAAGGTTTTAGTTTTATTATTAGTGAAATTATAAATCAATTAATGAGCATTGAGAAGCGAATAACGAAAACTGAGTGTTCTAGCTACATTAATTAAATTCTGAAATAATAATATTCATATGAGGTCATATTAGAAGGGAATATTGGCAAATAACCATTACAGGAATAGGGAAACATACCTGAAGAAGAGCTGGCCCCATAACTGGAACTAAGAAACCTTGATAGAGATACTTCAGGAGTTGAGCTTTGACCTTAGGGTGAGCAGCCTGCGCTATGGCATTACAAAATTCCAGGGAATTCATAAACATATTCAATTCATCCAACTCATTGACGTCGTCGGTGGTGAGCCTATGCCAATCATCCACTTCAATATTCAGCTTTCTTGGAAGACGTGAGTACAGACCACAAAGTCCTGTAGCCAAAAACTGGGAAAGAAAATTAGAAGAATATTAAAATATTCTCGGTGACAAATATTCATGTAACAGGGAACAGAAAGATGCTGGGGGAGAACATAAAACTTGCCTTGTTTTTTTAACCATATTTTAATTTAAAAAGCTTGGTTTGAAAAGGTTAAAATTGGTTATGCAAACCTTGTCTTTACACATTTAATTTACAGAAACCTTTAATATACTCTCACTACCTCAGTACCATTTTAAAATTCATATTAATCAAACCCAATAGAATATTTAAAAGGTTGGGATTTGGGTTATTTTAATTGGCTATGGTGTAAAATATGGGATTGCAATATACCTGGCAGATGTTGGAGCTTTCTGCAATATACAATCCCACATCTTCATTCTTCTGGGAAACTGACATGCATAGCAATAATGCATCTCTGGCTTGCTGCCCAATCGCACCTTCTTGATGAATGAATGGTATAAGGAGCGAAAAAATAAGGAACCTGGAAACAAAAAATTGAGAATCCTTTGGAAAGTGATGCAACTTGAAAAGACAACTACATAGAAAAAACCGCACTTACTTGGCTGGGTATTTCTCTGTGGCTGGAGTAAAGAAAATGCCTAGCAGTTCTATATTCTGCATTAAGGAGACACATAATTGATTTAGCAATATCACAAGCCTCTTTTCTAGCTCAGGCGGATAGCAATCGTTGCAACTGTCGAGAAGTTTGAGCAAAGGACGAGCAACTGCTTCGCGGCCAATCAGTTCATGCCCAGAATTACTAATGAGCATTTCAAAAAATTTTAACTGCTCTTGTTTCATAGCATTCATGTACTTCCCTGTACTTAGACTCCACAAAAAAAGTTTATCAAGTATGTTTTCTGTTAAAAGGTATTCCAAGCGAGATGGAGCATTGCTAGGTCCGGAAGATTTCAGCTCTAACAAAAGGATCGTTTCCATCTGATCAATGTGATTAACAACACTAAGTACATCATCTTGATTTGGATAATATTTGGGTGGCTGAAAGAGATATTATTAATCACACAAAACCAATAAAAGGGCTAGGTTACATGAATTAGACTGATATTATTTTCTGCAAATGTATGACGTACCTGTGTCTTCTTTATTATGTCGTAAATTTGCTGCCAATGTCTCCCAAAACTGGCGTAACAAGCAAATGGGTCACAATCTTTCGGGGGCGAATGCGTTGAGCGCTTACCCAAACTGGCCCTTAATGGGCTGTTCCGTATCCAGCTCATCTTTGAGCATTATTAACATGAAATCTGCAGCAAAGAAGGCATACGCTACAACTTCAAAAGTTAACATCAACTATTAATATGAGACTAAATGAATCCACATTGCATTACAGCATGACCTTACAGAAACTCTCAACCAAGAGTAGCTAATACTACTAGGGACGTTCGCTGATGGTATTAATAAAATACTTGACAGCTGATAATTTCTTGAAACTATTTCGAGGGCGTCTTACCTTAGCTTAATAGGTTAACTCCTCACCTCAGAATACGTTTTGAGTACCGTGATTCCTGACATGGAGGAAAAATTAATGTGCGAAAACATCAGATTAATTATTGCCAAAGTGTTTAGTATAACCAATACATTATATACAGCGAATACAAATATCTCATTGCAATTTAGAATACGTTGATATGCTATTACGGACAAGAACGAAGAGGAAAACCAGGGAAAAAACAAAAGAAATGGGAAAATTGAATAACTACATCCGCCTGAAGTTTTAATGGCTATTGTTTGTATATGTGAGGATACCGTATAGTTTTTCTACCGATAATTGTTGTATTCAGTTAATTAGCCTTCAAGCAATTTTATAGATAAATCACCGATGTAATTCGTCACATGAGCATATTTGCACCTTAAATATATTCAACTAAATAAATAAGCCCGTACTCTTTAGTGAATAGAATATAGTGTATTTAGTACAGAATTAACGCGTAACCGCCAATATTTAATATTGAGATGGCTGGAAGAGCGGGGACATCGGTAGGTGGCTTATGTTTTACCTTATCGTGGAGAAGTTGTCCTTACTTAAGTGAAATGTATTTGTTTTCTGAAAATTTGAGTATACCTAGTGTCAAGCTCGAAATTCTAATCCATGGAGCGGATGGTACTGGCAAAAGTTTGAACGAAAGGTTGCATCAAAGGGGAAAATATTAGTGATATCATTTCTACCATTTACAATAATATATTACCCGCTGACATTTCCCCTAATTGTAGCTCGTGAAAGTGCAATATAAGACCTTTCTACAAGTACTTCATTAACTCGTCCTCGGGCTGAACTTGAAATTTTGGAGATGTTTTCTCTAAGTTGTGTACAAAGTCAATTAATGACCTTCCCCAGTCTTATTTGTTTTATTTTCACTTTTAAGAGACCAGAAGATCACAGAAGAAAATGGGATAGAGACGAGTATGAGCGCCTGGCAGCAGAAAGGATTCAAGAAGAACTTGACGCTCAGGAAAAAGCGAAACAAAAATTACCTCCAATTAAAAGAGATCTATTGCGCCAAAGAGACTACAGGGTAGATTTAGAGTCAAAACTTGGGAAGAGTGTAGTCATAACCAAGAACACACCAGCGTCACAGACAGGAGGGTATGTGGGCGGTTGTTTGAGCATTTGTTCCTTGTTTCTATATTGAAGTAAACATTTACTCGTTGTTCCTATATGCAATTGAACATTTATTCCATCCTTCAAAGGTATTACTGCAATGTATGTGACTGTGTTGTCAAGGACTCCATAAATTTTCTTGACCACATCAATGGAAAAAAACGTATGTTGTGCGCTTAGCAGTTGAATGAATTAATTATTTAGTATCATTTACATCATTGAATCAAACCCTGAAATTCCTTTTCTTAATAGATCAGAGAAATTTGGGAATGTCCATGCGGGTGGAAAGATCATCTTTAGATCAGGTAAAAAAGAGATTTGATGTAAACAAGAAGAAGTTGGAAGAAAAGAAGAAAGAATACGACATCGAGCAAAGAATGAAAGAATTAAGAGAGGAGGTGAGTAAATGTTTTAACCATCTCCCTGTTTTGAATCAGGTCTGTAATGGTTACTTCACACTTTATATGGTCAAGCAATGACGATTAACTCTGCAATGTGTGAAGTTATTTCCTGAGTGATTATGTGAGAAATATCTGCATTTAAGCCCGATAAATTCGAAGCTGTAAAACATGAAAGAGAATGGTGCTATGGTTGGAAATAATTCCAATTATTCCTGGAAACAAGAAATATGGACAGATGTTGAGAAATGTGCCACTAACACATATTAGGTTGTTAACTTCGCTTAGATAAGTTTATGGTGCTGAACCTTACATGCATCAGAAAATTCTGAACACATTCCATCACCTCACATTTTACCTTTCAATAAACCAGTATCTTTTCAAAAATCTGATATATGGCAGTACCTGGATACTTTCTTAGTTGAAAAGATGGCAAATTGTAATTAGATTTAGGGTAACAGTATGAATACCAACCTGTTTTTACCTAGATGCTTAGGTTTTCTTGTTGAAATGTCTGGGTGACATATCTTGAGGCCCGGATTTTTGCTACACATGGCATTTTGTTCTTATAAAACTCAACAAAGACATGCAACATCTCTTTTGGGGATAGAAAGAGGGTTGGCCAATTTAAACGTTTGAATAACCCTAATGTAATTAAAGGAAATGCATGTCCACGGCAAAGGTGAAAAAATGCCCCTTACTTGCTTCTGGTTAGGGTGGATTTGGAACTAAGTCATGGTATGCAGATTGGGGATAAATATTACTGTGGCTAATGAAGGGACTTAAGTCCTTACACGGAAACCGACAAGAATAAGGAAGCAGTTCTATGTAAGACCTCTCTGGATATATGACAGATTTTTTAGTACAATCCTGAAAAAAAATTATTTGCATGATTAATTGCACTGCTTTCACTGGAGAAAATTTCAATGCAATGCTTGGTAAACTCAAATGAAATCTGAGCAGTTGCCAACCATTGCGTATACCACAACGCATGTGTACCACATCAAGCCAAGTTGCGGCCACTAATCCAATTATTGCTGAAGTTCATCTTCATTTTAAATCATGTTTTATTTTATCATAGGCTGAAATTTAATACGTCATCTTTTTGTTTTATTTTCTCCAAAAATGTTATTTTTCATGTTTTCTATAAATTGATCCATCAGAACCAATGACCAGATTCACAATACAGCAAAGTCTCAGATGTTCGGTAAAATGATGAACAACATCCTTGATTTGATTGAACCATTGGATAGAACGAGTAATTAAATGTTTACAATTTCAAGTATTGATAATACTTGTCAACATTCAAATGCCTGTATTTTATTTATTCAGTTTTCCCATTCCCCATCAGTCACTCAGCCCAAATCTCTCTCGTTTAACTCCTGGACCCTGACGTGACATTTCATGTCAAATTGACTAAGGAAAGGTTTCAAATTTTATCCTCGCCAATCTAAAAACTCTGGATTCATACAGTATCTGCATGGAAAGTGATTCCTATTTTTTTTCTTATGTTATTTTTTAACTGCAGCTGTCAAAAATGACAGGTGGAATAATATTTATTTGCTTTTGAAAAGGGAAAAGGTTGCATGATTACAGTTTCTGTGAGCCTCCTGATAGTGCCACAATGCAAACTGGAGTCAAAACTGGAACAATGGTACTCAATCAAGTTCTGTAAAAAACTCAACAGATATCTTGCCGACACCAAATGATTCAGCAAACCTACAGGGACTCTGATTTTGATGTATTCTCAAGTTTCAAGGTGGTTGAAGTGGTTCAAGAGGGGCAGTGAGAAGAGGTGGATGATGAATCCTACTCTGGATGGCGTTAAACCAGCAAAAGTGATGAAAATGTGTCTCGTATTGATGATCTTTTGAATACTAAGCGTGAAGTGAGTGTGCAGAAATGAGATGCCTGCATCTTACTCTCACTCTGGCTGAATACTTACTCACTGACTGTTTCTAAGTGTTGGAGCATGTTGAGCAACTTGGATTTTGTGCCATTGCCATACTCCATACTTGCCAAACACTCTTTCATTACTCTCTGCTTATTAACATGCATTGTTGGGGAAGAATGAATTACTGACTTTTGTGGTTTTTAAAACAATTTTTTGTGGGTAGTGCTAATTGTTGATTATAAAACACATGTTATCGATAAAATTCTGTTTTTTTTTATTATTATTCCATCCGGAAACTTTTACAGTTTTTTGACCAAGGCTCAATAAACAAAATGCTTTTCAAATTGTTGAAATACTACTTAGAATTTTTCCGAATGCAATATTTTGATAACTTTGTAAATGTAAATTCATATAATCCTATCTTGTTAGAAACTAAATGAAAGCTCACGTTCAACTTTGGCCAGCTCTGAAACTCAATCCTAATCTAAGGGTCCAAATTTAAAGTAATCAAATACTATTAGTCGTGCATATTTAATGGCACACTGGTGCCATTAAATATGCACGACTAACTTAGAGCAAAAGTCCATCTTTATAACTCAATAAATGTTTATGCTCACATTTAGGAGGAAAAGCTGAAAGAGTACCGTAAAGAAAAGAGGAAAGAGAAGAAACGTAAATTGGATGAGGTGGATGGAGGAGCTGATCAAGATCCAGAGCTTTCTGCTATTATGGGATTTTCAGGCTTTGGGTCATCCAAAAAATAGATTTAATAAAAATAGAAAGTGTAATTATTTGAGGAGCGATAACAAGGTGTCATTTTTGTTTTATTTTTAATAAATGTAATTACAAATGTAAAATGTGGCTCTGTTTCTAATTACTCACAGTATAAGAAGTGGCAATGACTTTTTGTGCATAGGATTAATACCTTCCATCAACTACCAGAATCTGCCATTGCAGTGGATGATATTTATTCCTTAATCATTGCGCCATCGCCTTCTTCATGATGGTCCAACAATGACCTATAAGTAATTTTTAAATGATTTTCTCAGCACAGTGCACTGATATGTCTACAAAATTTATTTTATTTCCGTGCACTAAGTCCATACCTTAAGGTGCGCCTAACAGGTTGATCGGTATATTCATCAAATAAATTAGCCAAAAAATATCCATCCATACTACCACTACTTGCAGTATTTACCTGAGGAAAATTGAAGGAAAAATGCGATTGTTATTCAAATGTAAAATGACTTTGTTAATCCTTAAATAAGGTTAAATTAGCTAAAATCTTACTGGACTTCTCGTCTCTTCTGCAGTTGTGACATTTATCTTTCTTGGGGATAATTGAGCACTTTGTTGTGGGAGTAAAGAAGGTGATAATGTATAACTGGAATTGCTTGTAAAATGCTGTATGGTAGCATTTTGAGGTGAAAAGTTGCCTCTAATCTCTCCAAAATCATCAGTCGTTGAATAATTGGAATTCCTTGCTTCTTCTACATCACAATCTTCAAGAGGGCTTTCACTGTCAGTCCCTTGACTTGAATGCATCTGTGGAAAAGAAGCCAGAAGTCCATGTTATGGGGCGCATGCTTCAAAAGTGCTAATTAAGTTTTTCCACAATAGTCGATCTTTTGTTTTTCCTGTACACACTTGTATGATATGCGGTGAAAATCTGCCATTGTGCCTGCTAGTATAGCTTTCTCTTGAGCTACAGGAAGATTTTCTCATTCCATAGCTGTTTGGTGTACAGCAAGATTCATTCTCCTCTTCATTCATTTCACTCATTGGGCTTTCGCCTGAATTTGAATTTTTCTCTGATTGCGAGCTGTGCAGTGAGTCACTGTATGGTACACTTTCGCTGCACTTTCTATATTTCCTCAGTTTACTAATGGGATTTAATGGCCTTGTGAGTTCCTTTCCCTTTGTTAATTCTTGTGAGTTATTAAGGGGTTCCTTATTCTGAGAGAAAACCTGTCAATACAATGTGACAATTTAATTTATACAGGTAGTTTCACATGTAATTACAATCCTAGATGATCTACCTAATGGCAAGTTTTGAGGAAGGAGTAGGCAGATTAAGTTTTGATACGTGGACAATGAGATGTTATTTTATGAAATACTCAATCCATGCTTTCTTAACTGTCGCCTAAGGAACTGCATGTGGCCAGATTGGGTTGTCTAGGGTGAAATGGGCAGATGAAGCACAAAAGGGATTGGCTGCATAATTCAAATGGAGGAGGGGAAGCAGTCTGAGAAAAGGCTGGCTTCAGATGGTTATTTAATCCACTTAAAAGGATGATCCCAGGTATGTGAAACGCTCTCTTTCCACCGCCATTAACATTACTTCATAGCCCATTAAATAAATTGCCCAAATATGATATGTATAATTTTATATTTGAAAGCAAATATGCATTTGATCAGGAGATACACTCGTTATAAAAGGCTGCTGACTAAACAATTTCATTTTATATAATGAACTAGGAAATAATATTCTTGAAGCATGCTATAATTCAATCAATAATTCATGCTATTTTGCAGTTCACATAAGAAAATGTAACAATGATTAATACCCATTCAACCATATTGAATTGTAAATTGAAGAGGAAATTTTGCATGAGGAATGACTCCAATTACCTGGAAAAATACTAAGATCAATAATTATTCTTTATGGCACTAGTTACTTTTGAAGTACCCAAAAATCCAGTATATTTCGTATTCTTTGAGAAGGATGTCAGGATATGAAAATCCACTAACCAAATTTAGCTACATTTGAGGCAGAATGTAGTACTGAAGTAATACGACTCAAGCCTCACTTCCACTCATTTAGGGTGTTATAAGAGTTGAATTAGGTTAGCCCCAGTGGAGCATGGCAAATGATGGATTTTGCGTTGTCCATCTTTCTGCAGGTTTGCTGACCACATGTAGGGCACCTGGGGAAGGCTTAAAAGTGCAAAAAATGATACCAGTTACAAGAATGGTTAGAAGCATCTGTGTTGAAAAGGTAGTCAAACCATTTCATTATTTTAGGAATGTGTTTCATAGCTATACTATCTGGAAATCCAGTAACTTCACTAGCCAATGCACCTATCCCTTTCATCCCCAAAAAGGAAAAGCAGAATAATGCAAAGACAAGTCTCATTCTCCATACATCTAAGGTACTTGGGTTCATCATCAAAATGATAAAGGAGAGGACAAATGATAAGGGAAAATAAGTTTTGGTTAAAATGGGGTAGAGAAACACCGTAAGTGACTGATGGGAGGATATATTATAATCAGATGATATTTGTTTCCTTTGGCAGTTGAGTTGAGAAGGTCTTTTGACAGATTAAATTGGGCACAACAAATGAACATATGACAGAAGATATTAGGTTGGAGACAATAATGGAGAACATAATAAATAACAATGGAGAGAGAGGCAACTTATCTGAAACCTGTATGTGTCTCAGACGGCAGAAATGTGAGTAATGGACAGAGAATTAGGATGGGCAATGTTAAGCAGGTGGTAACACAAGGCTGTCAGGTATCAACAATGCCTTTCAGCAGGGGACATGGTTAGAGAGGCATGGAATGGCCTGGAGGCAGGAATTCATTGGTAGGGAAATCATTTAATCAGATTTGTAGATAATCAAGCTTAGTTAACCAGTCAATAAAGGAATTGCAGCCATTTCTGAGTACATTAAAGAACCAGCATGACTGAGATGTGAGGGGAAGTGTGGAATGAGAATTGATCATAAGAAAATTAAGAACTCAAGGTTCTCTTGAATAGGAGTGACAATTTAAACATTAATATAACCGTTTATTCACATCCATGCATCTAATGATTTGTGTATGCAGTTATATAATCTATTAGTTAGCTTGGCTGCTTCCTAACAGAGCGATCTTCTTTTAAATATTTCGAAAATAGAGCTTATGTTCTTAAAAAATAATAAATATGTAATGTGCTCATTTTAAAGTTACTCTTTCAGCTTTAAATGCAAATTTATTGGTTGATTTCTCTGAAATCTATATAGAATACAACTTTTCGGGGGCAGACATTTTTATTCCAGCTGAGGATTTAATAGTTAGTCATACTATCATACGTGTAAGTGAAATATTCTATGGAAGCTAAACAGATTGACAAAAAAGAGCTACAGATTATTCTTTGTGTGCAGGAGGAACTTATATTAAACATGGATCTGTATCTATAAACTGAATAGGTAAAGTTAATTCAAGATTTAAAACACATTAGCAGTAATGTACTTCAAGAAAATAAACTGAGATTATAATTAATTAATAAAAAGCAAAGAAGGACCTACTTCAGTGGTTCCAACCAACTTATCTTTTCAAGTAGTGAAAGATACAGTACTTTTCAACACATCTATTTAAATAAATGTGACGGGTTGCAACTTAACAAGGCACATGCCATCAGATGCCTTATTTATGTGCAACTGGTCACATTTATTTGAAACAGTACGAGACAGTATTATGCCTGACATTTCTTTGATTAAATAATGCTTCCGCAAAGTTTCACCCAAAAGTACTTATCTTTTGACAGAAAATTGAAGGTATTCAGCTACTGACTAACACATTTATCAGGAATAAAAATTGATACTAGGAAATTCTCAATGTTAAAGCCACTAAAAGCCAAATTTCTGCTAAGGAAAAATTGTTCTCACATTGTCATTCTATTAATAAAATTAGGTAAAATAGGGAAAATAAATGCAACAAATTTTAGATGGGTAAATATACTTACTGAAAGATTCACTTTTATTAATGGCATCTGTGGCCTTGGAGTTAACAAGCACATCACACCGCATAAATAACCAGGATTAAAATCATTCCCATCAATGGTAGAAAGGGAAGAGTCAGCCGAAATATTTTCTAAGTACTCCAAGGAAACCTGAGAGATTGATTGCTTGTTCTTTTTGCCATGTGAATGATGGTTTACTTTTCCTTTCACTTGTTGGTTAGAGATACTAACTTTCTTTCTTCTCTTGGGCATATCAGAAGAAATAAAAACAGTTTTATTTCTGATTCCTGACCCTTCTGAAACAAAAGAGATGCTGGTATTTTGCTGAGCACTTTCAGAAAGCATCTTTTGGCTTTCATCAAAGTGAGAAGCTCCATCTATTGTGCCAACAGAATTTTCCACGATATCTCCATCAGTGGCAATGTTACTCTGCAAGTCTTCATTTACGTCATCTAATTCATCTACATCTTGGTCTGATGTTAAATTAATTTTAGATATTTCCCCTTCAGGAACCACTAATGCCTTTAAGAATTTGGAAGAGTCCTCAGTTGATTTGTTCGAATTCCCCTGCTGGTAACATTGTTCTTTTTTCTTCGATAAGCCATTGCTATAGGAAGTACAGAGTTTTACTTTTTCATATGTCTTCATTGGCTTGATTTCTTCATTTGGTTTATTCATGAAATTCAATTCAAAGGTATGGTTTTGAATTTCTGGATTAAAGTTTTCCAATCCACTATCATCAGTATCTGATTCTTGAATGCTATAATTGTCATCCTCCATGTTTTCAGAGTACAAAGTGAAGTTATCAAACAGTTTCTTTGAAACTTTTGAGTTCCTACTTCCAATAATTTTATTAATGGTGATATCAATCGGAAAATAACTTCCATGAATGGTATGCCTTCTCTGGTTTCCAATTTTTGTCCTACCTGAATGAATTTTTTTTTCACTCAGAGACTTCTTCACTGTCTGTATAGCATAGTGAATGGTACACATGGTAACTGCACCAGATTTATGTTTCCTACAAAATAAATCTCATTAGATAGTGACAAATATAAAAATGCATTCAAGGAAAATAACTAGAAGACCACCTACTTGTACGGTTTTCCCATTAAGTTAGGTATACAAAACTTGTCAAGTGTTCGACCCTGAATTTGTGATTGTGTCAGAAATGGATACTTAATTTTCATTACAGCAAGTTCCCTCATGAATTCGTTAAGAAAAGCGGCATCAAGTTCTATTGGCAATTTCGTATTTCTAGTCAGTGAATTTCTTCTCTTAGCACTCAGAGAACTCACTCTTCCATTATCAATCATGGAATTCAAACCGGCAAAGTTGTATTCATCCATATTGATGTCTTAATAAATGAAGGAATCAATATGTTCATAAATGGTGACAGTAAAAGTAATAATGAACTATGTTAAATTAATATCAGCATTAGTTGTCCGTTAAAATCAAATAAGTATAGACAGAGATTGATATTTCGTAAGTTATGAATATATATATACTAGCCAAATGAGAAAAGTTAACACTAGCAATGATTAGTACCTCTAATGAGCTATAAAAATCCTAAATATCCAGTAAAATAAGTAATGATTCCGCGAAGTTCTGTGACATCTAATTATTACTTAATAAGCGTTCATTAACGGCAACAGTTCTTTCAAGTAAGCGGTATTTAGTCCTGGCAAATGAATGCCGATTTTATTAGGACGCGCAATTTCGATTGTTAGTTCAGCAATGTATAATGTGCGCTTTCAATGTAAATAATTAGATATTGCTCTGGCGGTAAATTCTTGCAATTCTTAGCATAAATTAAGATTTTTTTATCGTTAAGATCAGTTCATCCACTTGCGTTGCGTGTTTCAAAAAGTCAACCTAATTTCTTATTTGAGCTTCTATTGCAGAAGAAATGTGCTATCCTCTAACCAGTTACCGTTGCTTTCTTTCATGGGTAAGAATATTCCATTTTTCTGTACTTAAGTTCTGTCAGCACCCTTAAAACTGATATTTTTTTCCTCTGTTTCTGAGGTTTGAGAAAAGACACGATTAACTTAGCCAAGTGAGGAAGAAGTGAGAGATTCTCCATGAATTGAGAGAGAGTGCCCATTCTTTGATTGCTCCTTCCTCGCTTGCCTAGTGTTCTTCCCTCTTCCACAGTCTTAAACATCCAATTGCCAATCAAAATGCTCTCCACCTATCTTTCCTGCCTCCTTTGGTTTCCTCCCAAAAACCCCCTCCCATCTTCCACCATGCCTTGTTCAATTACCTTTCTGTCAATTTCTCTTTTCCCACTTTCTCCAAACCCACATTTCAAAATCCTCCACTGTACGTTTATGGTCCTCATTCGCCGATCATGCAAATGTTTCCGCGCCGTACAAAACCACGCTCCATGTCAAAGTTAACGAACCTTTACCCTGTCATGAATTCTCCTTGTGATCTTTGCAATACTTATTTCTATGTCCCAATTACTTTGACCATTTCAGTCCGAAGCATTTGCGCGATAGGTCAACTGTTCCATGTGCTCCGGTTGATGGCATTTGTATATTTCAATATTTAACCTTGCTTTCCTCTCTCTGAAAAACAACACAGCCTTTTTCTGTCCACATTAATTCTCCCTCGCCGATTTCCCAATGTACTCAGCAATGCTTGAAAATCCTTGGCTGACTGGTTCAAAAAAAGCTTGATCTTGCGCAAATTTAGGTCGTTTTAAAAATTCATTACAGGCTTTCATTATCATCTCTAGTTCTTCTATGCCTCTCTAACACGAAGTGTAAGGTGGAAAGTACTCGGCCAGAGACAGAGGTGGCATTCCAATCGGCGAATATTTATGATTCCTGCCTGGGTGCGTGTGTCATTAGTTGGTAAGATAAACTTCAACTTGTTCTATCTTCTAGTGTGTTTACACGTATTGTTGCAGTAGACGTCTTTCGTGTTTTTCGATAAAATGGAACAATTTCGATGGTCATAAAATTTTTCGTTATGGATGGATTAAACTAAACCGTGATAAAATTTATATGGTGTTGACAAAAGTGTACGGGGACCCTGCACCTTCAATATCAACCGTTAAAAAGTGGGCAGATGAATTTAAACGTGGTCGCATATCAATCGAAAATGACGCACGTGAAGAACGGTCAAAAACCGCAACCACACCGGATACCATCGAATATCGAGATCGGAAATGCCCAACGTAGGCTGTTTTTGAAACCGCTTGGTATGCAACTTTGGGAGGTTTCTTAGGGTTTAGGCTCCTAAATATGTGCCTAAACATGATAGAGTTAAGTTGATCTCTGTCTGAATCCCATGCCCTTATCCATGCAATGTGGTTTTTAAAGCAAGTGTTCGCTCTGATTTTCCGCTGTGTCCTGGAGAACTCTACTGCATCCTCCAAGCTGTCATTCAATGTTCCAAAACCGCAATCCCATAACTTACTATCATATCTTCCTTCACCTTCCGTCGCTGTCAAATATTTAGATGCTCCGTCATTATTAAGTATTTCCCGCCAGAAGTACCCGCAATTATTTCCTCTAATTGATTTATTAAACGTATATAAGCGAAATTTTGAATTGTCTGAATGTAAAACTAAACTAAAAGGGTTAAACCTTGCGAGCGACCTTTTTTCTATTTTTAAGTATTTCCACTTGAAACTGGGATTAAAAAAAGTAGATTAAAAAACGTATTTCCTCACAGTTTTGTGCTGTGACTATAGATGGAAAATTATGTCCACAGAGTTTACCCAATGTGCTAGCCGTTGTTTTGATAAAATATTGTTGTTACAAAATGAAGTAAGCAATTAGTTTAATAATTTTAATGGATATGAGAAATCCTTTACTCTGTTTCAAAATCTGTCATGCAAAGTAAGTCATGTATTTGAAAACTAATGTTGCACTAAATCACGATTTCCAGACAAAAATGAAATTAGATTCTATTATTTGTTGTCAAGAAGTAATTACTGTAATATTTTGGATTTTGGAAGGGAAAGTATTTAAATATTCGGTTTACGTTAATATTATCGGCTTGAATTTAACTTGCCTTAGGCAACGCAAAAGGCATGGAAAACGACATGCATGGAAAACGCCAGGTGACTCAGAAACGCATCAGATAGATTCATCTACATCTACATAATACCCCGCAAGCAGCCACAAGGGTGTGTGGCGGGGGGTGTTAGGTCACCAACCGTAAAAAGGAACAATACCACATGCAAAACAACAACGTGGAAAATTACACCCACAGGAGCGCACACACTCATGAAAAAATCCCTTCATCCAACACTCATGCAAACACGTATACCGCAAAACAACTAAAAAACTGCACCCCATGATGCAGCACGAAAGACATTCTACAACACGGAAGCCAGGACACAACAAGCAAGAAATTGAAACATCACTACCACATGTAGGATGGCTTTCGTGCTGCATCATGGGGTGCAGTTTTTTAGTTGTTTTGCGGTATATGTGTTTGCATGAGTATTGGATGAAGGGATTTTTGCATGAGTGTGTGCGCTGCTGTGGGTGTAATTTTCCGTGTTGATTTTTTGCATGTGGTATTTTTCCTTTTTACGGTTGGTGACCTAAAACTCCCCGCCACACGCCCTTGCGGCGGTTTGCGGGGTATGATGTAGATGATGTAGATGACTCTGGCCTTGTCTTTTGTCAGTAGTTGATACGGTGAAATACCTAGGTGTCACATTCACAAAATACTTAACTTGGGGGACTCACATACGTAAAGTCTGCGGTCAAGCATATAAAAAATTGGGATTCATTAGACGCATTGTCGGCAAAAGTGACTCGAAGGTCAAGGAACGTTGTTACCACGCTCTTGTAAGGCCTCATTTAGAATACGCATGCAGCGTGTGGGATCCGAGTGAAAAAGGTCTCATTCGGGAAATTGAGAAGGTTCAACGCCGGGCAGCCCGTTTTGTAAAAAATTCCTACGATAAAACGCAAAGCGTCATCGGGAGATAGGCTGAAGTCTTTTGTGAACGTAAAACCTAGGTATTTTACCATATCAACTACTGCTAGGTCAACTCCAGTTAATTTGTATGCTAATCCCGTTGATCTTTTAAAGAAATTTACCACTGAACATTTATTGTAATTTAATGACAATCCCCAGTTAGAACACCATTTAGTAAAATCTGGGACCCGCGATCGCGAATCTTGCAATTCCATGATAAAATTGGTTCAAAGAAACTCCCTCCATCAAGCAGTACGCATGCCCACCCGTGGAAAGAACATATTGGATCTATTTCTTACAAACACGCCTGAACGTATTATTAGTGTATCAACTGATGAGGGCTTGAGTGACCATAGAGCAATTAATGTCCACTTGGACATAGAAATAAAAATGATTGTTAAACCAAAAAGAAAAATTTATAATTACCACAAAGCAGACTTTGAATCTTTTGCCAATCAATTAAACTCTTCACTACCCGAGTTCAAAACCCGCATAAGTCATGTCAACGTGGAAGAAACTTGGACAGAATTTGTCAATTTCATGCAAAAAGGAATCGTAGATTTCATACCTATAAAATACGTTAAAGCAAATCGCGACCCCAGGTGGTACAATAAAGACGTTAGAAAAGCCCTTCGAAAGCAGAGAATGCTACACTCTAGGGTAAAGAGGGCAGGCGTGAACACATCATCCCCTGAGAATAAACAATTATGGGACACATATAGATCCTCTAAAATTGAAACCAAAACAAAATTACGTAGCGCTTTACTGGACTTTAAACGCAAAGTACTTTGCGAGCACTTGGACACTGACCCCAAAGCTTTCTGGTCATATGTTAGGGAAGTAAATGGGAGTAAACAAACCGTGGCTTGCTTAAGGGATTGTAGCAATATAATTCATACAGACAGTGAGGGTAAAGCTAACATCCTAAATTCATTCTTCCAAAGCGTTTTCTCGAATGATGTTGCCACCGCATATCTCCAAGAAACAATGCGTACTCCACCCTTGGAAAAAATAACAGTGGACCAACAAGGAATTCTAAAATTGCTTAACGAGATTAAACCCAACAAATCCCCGGGTCCCGAAAATATACCAGCTAGGGTGATAAAACATTTAGCTCCAAACATTGCCCCGTACCTTGAATTTATATTTAACCAATCCCTCACAGAGTGCAAAGTACCCAAGATTTGGAAAACCGCGCAAATAACGCCTATTTTTAAAGGTGGTGACAGGGAGGATCCCAGTAATTACAGACCTATATCTCTCACTTCTATCTGTTGCAAAATCTTAGAGCACATAATTGTCAGTTCAATAATGAGACACCTTGACAATATTAACTTTTTAAGTGACAATCAACACGGATTCAGGAAAACTCGCTCCTGCGAAACCCAATTAGGATTATTTACACATGATTTACTTTTATCGGGTGAGAGAGGTAGGCAAGTGGATGCCATCTTCTTAGATTTTCAAAATGCATTTGATAAGGTCCCACATGGTAAACTCATTCATAAATTAAAGGTCGCGGGTATAAATAAGGGCGCCATAAGTTGGGTTAAAGATTTTCTTTCGGAGCGGGAACAGAGGGTAGTCCTTGATGGCGCTAGTTCCGACAGCGTTCGAGTCACGTCGGGGGTACCTCAGGGAAGTGTGATCGGGCCGTTGCTTTTCTTGATTTTTGTTAACGATTTGAACCGCGAAGTGAAAAGTAAAATTAGGATGTTCGCGGATGACACGGTGATCTATCGGGAGATATCTGGGGATGAGGATCGTTTTATTCTAGAGCAGGATTTAGATTGCATTACTAAATGGTGTTCCAACTGGGGATTGACTCTAAATTATAATAAATGTTCAGTGGTAAATTTCTTTAAAAGATCAACGGGATTTGCTTACAAATTAGCTGGAGGTGACCTAGCAGTAGTTGATTGATCCTGGCTTCCGTGTTGTAGAATGTCTTTCGTGCTGCATCATGGGGTGCAGTTTTTTAGTTGTTTTGCGGTATATGTGTTTGCATGAGTATTGGATGAAGGGATTTGAGCATGAGTGTGTGCGCTGCTGTGGGTGTAATTTTCCGTGTTATTTTTTTTGCATGTGGTATTTTTCTTTTTTACGGTTGGTGACCTAACAACCCCCGCCACACGCCCTTGCGGCGGCTTGCGGGGTATTATGTAGATGTAGATGTAGTAATGCAATCTAAATCCTGCTCTAGAATAAAACGATCCTCATCCCCAGATATCTCCCGATAGATCACCGTGTCATCCGCGAACATCCTAATTTTACTTTTCACTTCGCGGTTCAAATCGTTAACAAAAATCAAGAAAAGCAACGGCCCGATCACACTTCCCTGAGGTACCCCCGACGTGACTCGAACGCTGTCGGAACTAGCGCCATCAAGGACTACTCTCTGTTCCCGCTTTGAAAGAAAATCTTTAACCCAATTTATTGCGCCCTTGTTTAAACCCGCGACCTTTGATTTATGAATGAGTTTACCATGGGGAACCTTATCAAATGCCTTTCGAAAATCTAAAGATCGCATCCACTTGCCTACCTCTCTCACCCAATAATGTAAGTCATGTGTAAATAATCCTAATTGGGTTTCGCAGGAGCGAGTTTTCCTGAATCCGTGTTGATTGTCACTTAAAAAGTTAATATTTTCAAAGTGTCTCATTATTGAACTGACAGATATGTGCTCTAAGATTTTGCAACAGATGGAAGTGAGAGATATAGGTCTGTAATTACTGGGGTCCTGCCCGTCACCACTTAAAAATAGGCATTATTTGCGCGGTTTTTCAAATCTTAGGTACTTTGCACTCTGTGAGGGATTTGTTAAAGATGAATTCAAGATACGGGGCAATGTTTGGAGCTAAATGGTTTATCGCCCTAGCTGATATATTTTCGGGACCCTGGGATTTGTTGGGTTTAATCTCATTAAGCAATTTGAGAATTCCTTGTTGGTCCGCTGTTATTTTTCCATGGGTTGAGTATGTATTGGTTCTTGGAGATATGCGGTGGTAACATTGTTCGTGAAAACGCTTTGGAAGAATGAATTTAGGATGTTAGCTTTACCCTCACTGTCTGTATGAATTACATTGTTACAATCCCTTAAGCAAGCCACGGTTTGTTTACTCCCATTTACTTCCATAACATATGACCAGAAAGCTTTGGGGCCAGTGTCCAAGTGCTCGCAAAGTACTTTACGTTTAAAGTCTAGTAAGGCGCTACGTAATTGTGTTCTGGTTTCAATTTTAGAGGATCTAAACGTGTCCCATAATTGTTTATTCTCAGGGGATGATTCTGTTCATCTGTTTTTAAGTCTCCCTTTCAATCCCTCGTCCCTCTCCGGCGGGGGAAATTCCTGCTACCTTCAACGTTGGGTCGCATTCCCTGCCTTTCACAGTCTCCTTGGGGGGGGGGGAGAGTGTTTGTGGTGCATTTCATGTGGTAGTAGTGTTTCACATTCTTGATTGTTGTGTCCTAGCTTGCGTGTTGGAGGATGGCTTTCGTGCTGCATCCTGGGGTGCAGTTTTTTGTTGTTTTGCGGTATATGTGTTTGTATGAGTGTTGGATGAAGGGATTTTTGCATAAGTGTGTGCGCTCCTGTGGGTGTAATTTTCCACGTTGTTGTTTTGCATTTGGTATTGTTCCTTTTTACGGTTGGTGACCTAACACCCCCCGCCACACGCCCTTGCGGCGGCTTGCGGGGTATTATGTAGCTGTAGATGTAGATGATGTGTTCACGCCTGCCCTCCTTACCCCAGAGTGTAGCATTCTCTGCTTTCGAAGGGCTTTCCTTCTTCGTTTTTATTGTACCACCTGGGGTCACAATTTGCTTAAACGTATTTTGTAGGGATGAAATCTATGATGCCTTTTTGCATAATATTGACAAATTCTGTCCAAATGTCATCCACGTTGGCATGACTTAAGCGGATTTTGAACTCGGGTAGTGAAGAGTTTAATTGATTGGCAAAAGTTTCAAAGTCTGCTTTATGGTAATTATAAATTTTTCTTTTTGGTTTAACAATGTTTTCTATTTCTATGTTCAAGTTGATATCAACTGCTTTATGGTCACTCAAGCCCTCGTCAGTTGTTATACTAATAATACGTTCAGGCGTGTTTCAAAGAAATAGGTACAATATGTTCTCCAATATAGATTATGTTATGGTTAGGCACAGATTTATAAACAGTGTACTCAATTCTCACAGCCTCTCGAGAGCTGTGACGAACTCTGATCACAATTTAGTGGCCATAAAGTGTATTGCCCCATTCAAATAGATGAAGCGCGGTAGGTAGTCAAGGAAACGGAACGTACTCGTAGAATAATTAACTGGATTGCTAAGGGAGGAGTATCAGGAGGCTGTAGAGAACATCACAAATGAGAAAATGGGAACATATCAAAAAAGAGATAACAAAGACCGTAATAGAAACTATAGGAACTATTAATAGGAAAAGAGCAAGAAACCATGGAGTACGGACGAGATGATTAGGAAGATAGATGAGATTACAAAATGGAAGAATTTAAGCACAGAGATAGGTAGGAGGAGGTACAAAGAGTTAAATATTAAATTGAGACGGGTTAAAAATAAAGCGAAATAAGCATGGTGGACATTGAAGTGAAGCAACATGGACGTTGAAGAAAGACGGAGGAGGACGGAGGCGGTAGAAATCCGAATGAGGCAAGAAACGTGGATGCCGAGTATTTTGCTTGACGATGGGATGTTAAAGATTGTGATAGAGGGGACAACTTTAGTCAAACGAGGAAAGGACAGGAAAAGCCTTAAAATGTTGGACGGAATGAACGGGGGAAGGAAGTACAAGGAATTTAAAAAAAAGGCTTATATTACTGTTGGGTCAAGTTGCGTCTTAAGAATAGGCCAAGACTTGTGGTGCTGTTACGTTTGTGTCCATCAAAACAATGTCCTAGGTAGCAGGCTACTAAATAAAAATGGGAATGCCAACCAAATTAAATTACTCATTAAAATTCCCTAAACTGATGTTTTACGCTGCGTTTATTTAATCAATTTTCTTAAATAGGCAACGAAACAATTTCTCGATGACTAACCCGGTCGCAGTGGCGTCGGGAAGAGAAGACCGCGGGGCGCTGACTCACACGCGCTCCCTCTCACACGGGCCGCCAACTGAGCGGGCATGCGAACTCGTCCTCAGTGGCGCGACCTCACAAACGCGCGAATATCTCGAGTTCTCGCAGCCGTGCGCCGCGATAAGTCAGCATGGGCCCCGGCGGATTAGCTCACTAATCCCCCTCCGGCCAATTCCCTTCACGCGATTCCCAACCCCAATCCCCTCCCTCCGACTCGGTTTGGACCTTTTTGCGCTTCGCGCGAAATTTCTATTGATATCGCTTTGTTTTCCTGACCGTCTATTTTTCAGGTTAAACTTCAGGAAATGAAAGGGATCGACTAGGAATCGATTGATTGTGATTTATGGGGACATTCGAAGTTGCGAAGACAGAGTCACGTTAGCTAACGACCTAAATGCAATTCAGACTTCTACATCTACTTAATACCCCGCAAGCCGCCGCAAGGGCGTGTGGCGGGGGGTGTTAGGACAACAGACTTGGTGCGATACATGGCAATTGGAATTAAATTTGCAAAAATGCATAGTAATACATTTTTGGGAAAGGAGTAATTCCCTCCCATTTAGTTACAAAGTGAAACAAACAGAAATCGCGAGGGTAGATTCCTTTAAATACTTGGGTGTAACAATTACTCACGATCTGTCCTGGGGAAAGCACATACGAGAAATATGCGGTCGTGCTAATAAAAAATTGGGATTTGTAAAAAGAGTCCTGGGTAAATGCGACGACAAAGTGAAGGAACGATGTTTTCTTGCCCTAGTCAGGCCCCACCTAGAGTGTGCTGCCAGTATATGGGATCCTCAAGAGATAAATTTGATTTCAGAATTAGATCGAGTTCAGCGGAGGGGGGCTAGATTTGCCAAAAATTTTTATGACCAACGCAGTAGCGTACCTACATCGCAAGAAAATTTAGGCTGGGATTCCCTTACACAGCGGCGTTTACAATATAGATTAAACTTATTAAAAACATTTAAAGATGGGTCCTTTTCCGATGGCATCAAGAACATAATACGAACCCCAACGTATTACGGGCGGAGGGATCACGAATATAAGATTAGAGAGATAGACTGCAAGACTGACGGGTTTAAATGGTCATTTTTACCAAGAACAATAAGAGACCAGAATGCTTGCAATCGAAATCCCCCACTAGTCGGCTCGACATAATAAGTATCAACCTACAAGGTAGCGACTGCGTATGGTTATCCTATTATATTTATTTATTTGTTTTGCAGGTTCCCCCCACCTTTCCCCTTCCATTTGAAAAACCCTAACCCCCTCATCTCTTACCTTTTCCTCCTGGTGCTGCACCCTCTGCCACACATCTTTTTGGTGTATCGTAGGGTATTGATGTAGATGTTGATAATATCATGCCAGCGTAATGAACTAGTGTTACACAATTTGGCAGTGCAGTCCAACGTATGTGTCATGCGAAAACTGATAAAAATTACTTATAGATCAATTAGGATTGTTTTATTTCACTTATTATCTTATGCCTCACGAGAATCATGCCTTCCCAGAATGCTTGTAATCGAAATCCCCCACTAGTCGGCTCGACATAATAAGTATTAACCTACGAGATAGCGACTGCGCATGGTTATATGATTATATTTATATATATTTTTTCAGGTTCCCCCCACCTTTCCCCTTCCATTTGAAAAACCCTAACCCCCTCATCCCTTACCCTTTCCTCCTGGTGCTGCACCCCCTGCCACACATCTTTTTGGTGGCTCGCAGGGTATTAATGTAGACTATAAGGGACCTGTTCCCCATCATCAAAAATCACAACACTTCCTCCAACCTTCTTCCCAAATGCCCCTCTGTCACCTTCAAACGCCCCGCCAACCTAGCAGATATCCTCAAATCCACCAAGCCGCTCTCAAAATCCCCTCACACCCCCAGAGCCATACCCACTCAATGTCATCGAGGAAGATGTAAAACCTGCCCTTTTTCCACCACTCCACCCCACTCCATCCCACCTCTTCACTCTCTCCCGCCCTTCCCCTACTCCTCCTGCACTTCCATGAATGTTGTTTATCTTCTGACCTGTAAACTCTGCCCGTCCTTTTACATACGCCACCGCGCCTCGTGCAATCCCTCCTCCCCGTCCGCGGGTCTCCCCATCCCTAAACATGCTTCCCATCATAACACCCCCTTCAACCAGTGCTACAATGTTTCCGTCCTAGCGCCCCCTTCCAACATCCGATAACCCTATAGAATTAATAACTCTTGAAATAGCATTCATTTGGCTCTGTATGGCCTATCAGCATCCGGGATTCAATGACGTTCACTAATGAGAATGGTCTGATTTGTCACTTTGTACAAGCGATTCATATCGGAGAGGTGAATACTTTCTTCTTCCGAATGCGTTTTGTTGTGCGTGGCCTTTGTTTCGACTTGCAGGGTCTTGATTACGACTTTGTAAGTTGAAACCTGGGTGTCGGATGTTGCAATAGTTGTGGTGAGCAGATTTTTTTCTTTTCCGATTGTGTGTTCATACCACCTCCTCCCTCTCACTCCTTCCCTATCTCCGCTCCCCTCCAGCCTCTACTCTCCCTTTCCTCTCCCCCAACCATTCCTCTCACCCCTCCTCCGCCTCCAGTTCTCCCCTTCCCCTGGCCTCCTTCCCTTTCTCTCGCACCTCTCACCTCTCCTATTCCAGCAGTCATTATTTCTATATCTTCTGATGAAGATGGAGCTGAATTCCGTTGAAATGATCAAGATATAACGCGTGAGTGATCTTTTTATGTGTTCTTATATTGTTTCTTGCTGTCCAAGTTTGTTATTCAACACTTCCGTGTTACTTCAACGAAATCATATTATTATATTATTAAGCAATCTACCGATTAAGGTAGGTTTTTGGATGGACACAGCTCCTAAATGAATATTTTGTGACTACATCAGGCCCTTCTTCATCTCTGAGTACTTTCTTCCTCCCTTCATCCCGTACAACATCCCTATCCTGTTCCTTCCCTTTCCTCGTTTGCCTAACATTCTCCCCTATATAACAGTCTTCAACGTCCCACTGCCGGTCAATAACCCTTTCATCCACTTTTCCTGCCTCCATAGGATTTATCTCAACAAACCCCTCTCTTCGCTCACCATACCAAGTACTTCCTCATTTGTTTTCTTCTCGGTCCATTTCATCTTCTCCATTCTTCTCACATTTCAAACGCCTCCAGTCTTCGTCTATCCGCCTGCTTCAATGACCACGTTTCCGCGCCGCACATAGCTACGCTCCATATCAAAGTTTTTACGAGTCTTTTCTTAACATCCTTACTCAACGTCCCGGTCATCAACTCCCTCCTCCTTGTGAAAGCCTCTTTGCCTAGCGAAATTCTTCTCCTTACGTCCCTACTACTTTGACCGTGCTGGTCCAAAATACTACCGAGATACATAAACTGTTCTACCTACTCTAGTTTTTGCCCTCCTATTTTAATATTTAGCTTAGCCTTTTTCTTTCTAGAAAATCGCATAACCTTTGTTTTATTAGTATTGATTCTCACCCCATACTTGTCGCACTGAATTTCCAATTCACTCAGAATGCTTCTCATCTACATCTACTCAATACCCCGCAAGCCGCCGCAAAGGCGTGTGAGGGGGGGTGTTAGGACACCACCCGTAATTTAGAAAAGAAAAAAAACCGAATGAAAAACCTACAAAATCATACATCCACAATAAAACATGGCATACATTCATGCATGAACGCTTGCAGCCCCTTGGCTGACTGACAAACTAAAGCTTGGTCATCAGCGAACCTAACTGATTCTACGAATTCCCCGCCCACTTCCATTCCTACCTCCAGTTCTTCCCATGCCTCTTTCATCATTTCCTCTGCATACAGGTTGAACAGCAATGGTGATAATGGGCAACCCTGCCTTACACCTCTTCCTAACACTGCCCAACCAGACTCCCCGTTCCCCACTCGCACCTGAGCAGTCTGAGACATGTACAGGTTGCGGATTAGCCTCCTTTCCCTCCAATCTATTCCTATTTTCTGCAATATACTTATTAGTTTTTCCCAATTCACTCTATCGAACGCTTTTTCGAAATCTACGAAACAGGCAAATACGTCCTGATTGTGTTCTATATTCCTCTCGATTAATAATCTCATTACTGCAATGGCATCACGCGTACCTCTCCCCTTCCTAAACCCAAACTGATCATCCCCTAAGTAATCATTTGCCCTACTCTCTATCCTTTTGTTTATGATCCTGAGAACAACTTTAGCTGCGTGGGATATCAAACTAATTGTCCTATAGTCCTCACATGACGTGGCCTTTACCTTTTTCGGAATAGGAACTAAAACTGATCTCACAAAGTCTTCCGGCCAGATTCCCTCCTCATAAATGCTACGGATCAGCCCATATAGCCTCTTCCTCCCACATTTACCTAAACATTTCAATAGTTCCGCGGGAATGTTATCCATCCCCACGGCCTTATTTAGCTTCATCTCCCTTAATGCCTTTTCTATCTCATCGTCTAGTATGCCTGGCCCTAAGCTATCTTCCTCTACGTTGTATTCCTTTTCAATGTCTAACTTTGTTGGTCTAAGCTCTTTACTATACAGTTCTTCTATATATTCCTTCCATCTCTCTTGGATCTTTCCTGCGTCAACTATTAACTTACCCGCCTTATCTCCAACTGAAATCGCTGATCTCCCTTTCTTACTTCCCGATAAAGATTTAACTTTGCTGTACAGCGCACCAATTTCACCACGCCTTTCATGGGGAGCACATATCAGGACAATATGCGGATCAGCTTTAAAGAAACTTGGCTTCATAAAACGGGTGGTGGGGAAATGTAATGAAAAAGTTAAAGAGAGGTGTTATTTTGCTCTAGTTAGACCTCATTTGGAATATGCCGCAAGTATTTGGGATCCGTGGGAGAAAATTTGGCAAAAAGAATTAGATAAAGTCCAGAGAAAATCCGCTAGATTCGTTAAAAACTGTTATGATAAGAACACAAGTGTGACAGGTCTCTTAGAGGAATTAGGCTGGGAACCACTTGAAGTGCGGAGAGAACAAGCGAGGCTTAGACTTTTAGAAAGGTTCAGAACAAACGAGTTTAATTATGACACTGAAAGGATTATAATGGCCCCACACTACTTGGGTAGATCAGACCACAAAGATAAAATAAGGGAGATAGATTCCAGTACAGATACTCATTCTTTCCCCGAACAATCAGAAATCGTAATAGTAAGAAACCGAAGTCACTTTAGAAATATTAAAAACATTGAATGTACAAGTCGGAGCAAAGTTAAACACTGCAAAGCTGTTAGGAATACTTTCAGGTGTATGTGTATGTGAGATGTAGTTTGAGTGTTTGCATGTGTGTGGGGTATAAGTGTTCTTGCATAAATGTATGGCATGTTTTTTTTGTGAATGTATGAATTTCTGGTTCTTGCATACGGTTTTTTTTCCTTTCTAAATTACGGGTGGTTACCTAACACCCCCCGCCACACGCCCTTGCGGCGGCTTGCGAGGTATCAAGTAGATGTAGAAAGAAGGCGAAGACCGTTTCATCTCCAGGCAAGGTCATGGCGTCGGTTTTTTGGGATGCGCGTGGGATAATTTTCATTGAGTATCTTGAAAAAAGGAAAACTATCGACGGGGAGTATAACGCGAACTTATTGCAACGTTTGAGCGAAGAATTCAAGCAAAATCGGCCGCATTTGTCTATAGAAGAAAGTGTTGCTTCCTCAAGACAATGCACCAGCTCACAAATCCGTTATTGAAAAGGCCAACATTTTTGGATTAAAGTTTGAAATGCTACCTTATTCGCCAGATTTATCCCCCTCGGATTATTTTGTTTGCAAACTTGTAAAAATGCTCGGAGGTGGAAGATTTTGCAACCGTGGAAAGTTATGTGAGCGGTTAATGGCTATTTTTAGGAGCTAGACAGTTCTTATTATAAAAAGGGAACTTATTGAATATCGCTGGGAAAAGTGTAAAGAGCTGAAAGGAAATAATGTTGAAAAATAAATACATATTTTCCAAAATGCTCGTGTTTTCTTTGCTGGGCCGGGTACTTCTGGGTCTTACGGGAAGGGATTTGCCAAAAAAATACGAGATACGTGTAGAATGAATGCACATATATAAAACTAATTGTTCGTCCAGACGCTGCGCGCGGTAAGTGGCATTCTTGATATCTCCATTCCAACCGTTACTATCCCGTATTGTCCTTGAGAAGAAGTGTGTGACTGGGGGTTAATACACACCACACTAATTTTCACCCGAATTTTCACCCCTAGCGCGGTCAGCGGTTAGACAATGCTATCCTGATCCCTTATCGTTCGTGAAAATAAGAACGTCTTAATATCTATCTGTTCTGCATTTAATCTCTCTAATTTTACTGACAAGATCACTCCTACCGTAGTACGATGGGGGTAATCATAGATTATCTGCACCACTGCTAAAGAGACGTCCTTTCAATTCATACAAGAGCTTCAATCTGTAATTCAACCTTCGCTCCGTGAGTGATTCCCAGCCTAGCTTTTCTAATATTTTGAATACGCTACTAAGTTTATCATAACAGCGTCTAACGAATCTATCCATACTAAAAAGAAAGACTCGTACTTTTCCACAGATTTCATTACACGGTACAACGCGTTTCACCGACTTGCGGCATACCTGATGATGCCGCAAGTCGGTGAAACGCGTTGTACCGTATAATAAAATCTGTGGAAAAGTACGCGTCTTTCTTTTTAGTATGGATATTAAATACTTCCACGAAGTGAAGCCTGAAACAATAGAATATATATCTAACGAATCTAGTTCCTTAACGCAGCACGCGATCCAACTCTTTTAACTTTTGTGATGTAACTTTTATAATGTAATATTTTTCTTTTGTCTATGAATAAAACAGAGCCTAAAGTGTTCAACGGAAACGCATTCAACCTGTTCAACAAATGTGTTATCAACGAAATTGAGTTTGAAGAGAAGTAGATTTATCGAAAGCAGGAGACACTTACCTAGCTGATCTCATTGACAGACATCCAGCCTTAAAAATATCGCCCGCAGGATTGCTAAGATCCTAAAAATTTACATTAAGTCACGGAGCGTTTGATTGCAAAATTGATTTTCCCATATAAATAACTTATACTTTAGTTATCAGTCATAATACTGAGATTTTTGTGTGTCGCCTCGGATAAACGTCCGCTGGTACGAATATTTTGGAACATGATATTGCGAATTGAAACGTAAGTTGTATATTTTGCTATTATAAAATTATTGATAGTAATATTTGTCTGATAGGCGACCGTGGAGTTTGCCTCATCCTCAGTACTACAGCGTTTCATGCGACGGGTTAGGCGTAGAGCTTCCTCTCTGCCTAGATAGATACCAGTCGCGTGGTTATGCAACTCAAAAATGTCACAGCTTGGACTTAACTTGGAGATGGCCAAATTAGTCGCAGGGATTCGTGCACGGCACGGCACACTGACCAGTGGCTAAACACTGCCATGAACCTCTTTCAGTATCAATGCCAAAATCATGTGGGGGCATGGCATTAATGTGTAACTTATCGTCTCTGACCCCATTTGGAAATGGAACATTATACAACTAAGCGCATAATTTAATTTATCGCTCAAAATGCAATGGGGCCGTGCTCTATGATGAAGTTCCTTCTTCAGAAATAGTTTCTGCCTTGTCCACTAGATTCACAGATTCCGGATGGCGAAAATTACCCTTACGAGGCTAAACAAAAGCCAAGTAACCTACGTGCTTTAGTGAACATTTAATTGCGACTTCAAGAAACGGGCAACTTCAAACTCTGCTATGGTTTCGAGTCAAATGTGTCGTTCGTCCGAACTGAGCGTATCCTAGGAGTACCTTGGATTCAATACTTCCCCAGACTCATTCAGTCGAAGGGATAGAAAAGAATGATTCATTTGGCTTCGCAGTTGTCCTCAGAGTTCTGCCACGCAATTCAATTCCTGCATACTATATAACTTTTGTGTCCAGCCTACGACCGGACAGACCCTCCATTCCGGTCTGCGAGAACCTGTCAGGGAAATAATTAAGCACAAATATTATTAGGAGAGGATTATCAAATAAAGCAATTTGTTAAGCATGTACTAAAAGGAAAGATGTGGACAGGTACTTATCATTATTATATATTTACAACCCCAGAACAAATTTATGTTCCAGTTTTCACGACCCCTTTAAATCCTGATTAGTTCAATAGACATTTTTGTTAGTCATTTTCGATTGCTCCATTAAATAGATGCATTAATTAGCCCCAACGAACTACAGTAGAGGAGATCATGCCAATTAAATGAGAGAGATTAAGCGTAGAGCAGATAGATTTAAGATGAAATTTTTCCCACGAACGATAAGGGATCAGAATAACGTTGTCCGACCACGCCAGGGGTGAAACATATTTCGAATCAAAAATAAGCTGGTGCGTAATCACCACCTGCCACTCACCCTAGCGGTGGCTTGTAGGTTACTATATACCGTCAATATCGTCAATCGTCAATTATATCGTCAATATGAAAACCTCCTTCATTGGCTCACGGACCCACATGCTCCTGTCTCTTCCCTTCGGAGCGAGGGAACCATTTTTCTCCCCAAATAAGTCCATGGAAAGACACACGGCGTCTTCTATGGTATCGCGTCGTTCTAGCAAATGGTCTAGCAATACTATGGCGTTAAAGGCATGATTCTCGTGAGGCATAAGATAATAAGTGAAATAAAACAATCCTAATTGATCTATAAGTAATTTTTATCAGTTTTCGTATGACACATACGTTGGACTGCACTGCCAAATTGTGTAACACTAGTTCATTACGCTGGATTGATATTATCAACATCTACATCAATACCCTACGATACACCAAAAAGATGTGTAGCAGGGGGTGCAGCACCAGGAGGAAAGGGTTAAGGATGAGGGGGTTAGGGTTTTTCAAATGGAAGGGGAAAGGTGGGGGGAACCTGCAAAACAAATAAATAAATATAATAGGATAACCATACGCAGTCGCTACCTTGTAGGTTGATACTTATTATGTCGAGCCGACTAGTGGGGGATTTCGATTACAAGCATTCTGGTCTCTTATTGTTCTTGGAAAAAATGACCATTTGAACCCGTCAAGTCTTGCAGTCTATCTCTCTAATCTTATATTCGTGATCCCTCCGCCCGTAATACGTTGGGGTTCGTATTATGTTCTTGATGCCATCGGAAAAGGACCCATCTTTGAATGTTTTTAATAAGTTTAATCTATATTGTAAACGCCGCTGTGTAAGGGAATCCCAGCCTAAATTTTCTTGCGATGTAGGTACTGCGTTGGTCATAACAAGTTTTGACAAATCTAGCCCCCCTCCGCTGAACTCGATCTAATTTTGAAATCAAATTTATCTCTTGAGGATCCCATATACTGGCAGCATACTCTTGGTGGGGCCTGACTAGGACAAGAAAACATCGTTCCTTCACTTTGTCGTCGCATTTACCCAGGACTCTTTTTACAAATCCCAATTTTTTATTAGCACGACCGCATATTTCTCGTATGTGCTTTCCCCAGGACAGATCGTGAGTAATTGTTACACCCAAGTATTTAAAGGAATCTACCCTCGCGATTTCTGTTTGTTTCACTTTGTAACTAAATGGGAGGGAATTACTCCTTTCCCAAAAATGTATTACTACGCATTTTTGCAAATTTAATTCCAACTGCCATGTATCGCACCAAGTCTGAATTGCATTTAGGTCGTTAGCTAACGTGACTCTGTCTTCGCGACTTCGAATGTCCCCATAAATCACCGCATCGTCAGCAAAACCACGGCGCTGAGGTCATTTATGTAAATAAGAAACAAGAGGTGGCCTATGACCCTCCCCAGCGGTACACCCGACGTGACCTTGACAGTATAGGATGATACACCGTCCAGGACGACTGTTTGAATGCGATTTTTTAAAAATTGTCTAATCCAGCATATAACACTCCCGTGTATTCCATAAGTTTCCAACTTCGCGAGTAACTTGCAATGAGGAACTTTATCAAAAGCTTTTTTAAAATCTAGGAATATCGCATCAACTGGAATATTACTTTCACCGGAATGCATTATATCATGAACAAAGAGTGTGAGTTGAGTTTCGCAGGATCTACCTTTACAGAACCCTTGTTGGTTATTAATCCATAGATCTTGGCTATCGAGGTACCTCATTATGGAACTAACAATGATGTGCTCAAGAATCTTACAGGAGATGTCTCATTGTTAGCTCGTTCATCTCATTTGAGACAGGGCAAAGATAATTATTACTTTTAATTAAGATGACAGTGATGCAACTATTGAGAGGGATAAAGACCACAGAGATGTTTTTGCCTACAATCGCGGCAATCGAAGGAATTTTAACATGAAACAAAGTATAACCCGAAAATTATGGGTTGTCAAAAAATGGCCTTATATGCCAGAAAATATTTATTAATACTCGTATGTTTATGCTTCACAAAATACTATTTCATCCAGCGATTGCATCATTTTTCCATTCTCTAATTTCCGTCGCAGGGAACCTAAATGAAAGTTTTTATGTACCCTTCAAACAACCGATAGGGTGTGTGGCAGGGGATGAATACACAACAGACTAAATTTGGATCGAATATTTTTACCCTTATCGCGGACGGACAATGCATTCTGGTCTCCTACTGTTCGCGGAAAAAATGATATCTTAAATCTATCTTTTCTGCACTTAATCTCTCTAATTTTATTTACATGATCTCTCCTACCGTAGTACGATGGGGGTAACAACACATTGTCGACATCACTACTAAAGAGACGTCCTTCCAATTCATGCAAGAGATTTAATTTGTAATTTAACCTTCGCTCCGTGAGTGATTCCCAACCTATCTGCTGCAATATTTTGTATACGCTATTTAGTTTATCATAACGTTTTACAAATCTAGCTCCTCTACGCTACACGCGATGCAATTTGGCAACTAATCCAACTTCGTGAGGATCCCTTATACTTGGCGCATATTCTATGAATGAGACCTAACCAACGACTGATAACTTTTATCTTTGACATTTTCATCACATTTACCCACCACTCTTCTAATAAATCCTAATTTTTTGTTAGCTTGTCCACATACTCTCCACATGTACTACCCCCAGGAGAGGTCGTGAGTGAGGGTAACGCCTAGTTCATTGATTTACACATTCCATTTCGGTGTTCCCAATGCAGTAGGCGTTTGGGAGGGAATTGCTCTTTTTCCAAAAATTTATCATTACGTTCTTTTTTTAAGTTTAATTCTAATTGCCAAGTGTCGCACCAGCGTTGTATAGCATTAAGGTCATCTGATAAAACTGGTGTGTCCTCAGGATCACGGTAAATCACTGCATCGTCGGCAAATAAACGTATCTTACCAGTGACTACGGAGTCAATGTCGTTAACGTAAAGTAGGAATAAAAGAGGTCCGATGCCACTTCCCTGGTGAACACCTGAAGTGACTTCTACTGCATTTGAGCCTACTCCATCTATCACTACTATTAGTACCCGACGAGTCAAAAAGTCTTTGATCCAACCACTGATATTTTGTCTACTCCAGAACCTTAAACGAAATGGATGTGAGGGAAATAGATCTGTTAATGCTCGTATCCTCTTTGTCTCCGATTTTACATATTGGTGTTACGTTAGCCGTTTTCCAAACTCTGAGAACCTTGTGTTCAATTTTAAACCGAAAGATTAAATGAGCTGCTCTGTCGCCGGCGTGACACATCCGAAACGAGGCGGGGTGCACGGCGGAGGAGGTACACGCGCCCAGTTCGTGAAGGAATGGCGGAATGCGATGAGCGACGAGACCGTGCCTTAAATCCGAGAGAGGAAATTTTTTCCTCGGGCGATTCGATTCCCACGAAATTTTGCGCAGTTACACCGCCATTAGCGGTCTCGGACTAACTCCCGCCCTTGTGCGTCCATACATGCATACATATGCGTGTGTACATATATAAGGGAAGGTACTCAGGCTCCCGTACAATCGCAGTCTTCCATGCCCACTCGATGTATCCGTCCTCGTAAAATTCTGAGTAGACTCGACCGAAACCAATTTCATTTTGATGGTTATTTACGCGCCAGTCATTTGAGGTCGGGAAAAATACTGGAGAATTTTATTTTGAGGAAATTGCATACCTATTCTGTTTATAATTTTTCAGCGTCAGTATCAGAGTATTTATTGGGAATTCTCCCTGAAATTCCAATACATAATGAATACGACTTCCCGAGCAATAGCTGTGGAGCTAGGAATGAGCGTTGTCGTGACCACTCCCCCAAGGCACCTCCAACACCGACGCCGTTTGGCGCCAACCAAGGCGCTCGCCACGGCTCTCCTGGCGACGGCCGCCGCCGCCGCGATGACCACGCTGGCCCCGGTGGACGCCATCAGCCAGGTCTCGCTGCCCCTCGGTTGCAACAAGGAGTACATCCGCCAGATGCTGCTGTCGCACTGCGATCGCTACAAGAGGAGCCATCGGTCTTCGCAGTCGGGGAACCACCAGTGGGGCGCGGGCGGGGAGCTGCCGGATGCCGACGTGCATGTCGAGAACCCAGGCGAAGGAGGTCAGTAGGAACTGTTTCACGTTCAAGTTGATGTTTAGAAAAGTGTAGCAGTCAACCGGAAAGTTGGTTGGATACATGTAGATGATGTTCGAGCTCACGAATGCCAAGCCCAAGGGAGTGTGAAATCATGGTTTGGTGACCAGTTCCTTACCCTGTGTTGCCAGGGGTTCCCCGGGAAAATTCGGTGCCCGTAAAATCACTCAGCTTGGATGAAGTCGAGGGTACCCGGAGGCGACATCTAGAATTTATGCGCCCCCTCTGCATTTTGTGATTTGTATTTTTTAGTGCCCTGCAAGAGCGTGCACCCCTCTAGAGCGTGTGGCAGGGGGTAATGCACACCAGACTAATGTCGACCCGAATCTTTTTACCCCTACCCCGGTCGGACAATGTAATTCTGATCGTTTCCAGTTCGTGGGAAAAACGATATCTTAAATCTCTCTGCTCCACAATTAATTTCTCTAATTTTTTTAGCATGATTCACGATGCACGATGGGGGAACAACACATTTTCGACATCACTGCTAAATAGACGTCCTTCCATTTTAAGCAAGAGATTTAAATCTGTAATTTAACCTTCGCTCCATTGATCGAATGATTCCCAGCCTAGCTCCTCTAATATTTTGGGTACACCACTAAGTTTATCATAGCACCGTTTTAGAAATAACCGCTGGTCAGTGGACATGCGCCCTGCCCACTGGACTAGCATACATCATGGGGCAAGAGAGGGGATAATTGAAAATAGGAAATGTGCGAGTGCCGAAGGCGCCATCCAGAAAGGATTTTCGATTCTCAGCATTCTAGTTTTTGGGTTCGATTCCGGGTGACGCCTCCTCGTGACTCCTACGAAACTCGAGTTGCGTGGCTTCCTGGGAACCAGAAGCGCAATCGGCTCGGGGTTAGGGATTGCCCTTATATTCTCCTTCAATGTGTGACTTTCAAACTCCCAAGGGGGAGGGGTTTGAACCCCGCCGGGCCCAGTGCGAGATGAGCCTTGCCGCGCAAACACAGCGGCCTCTTCGAGTGACGACTGGGGTTAATGGCCATCTGCGATGCCATTCATGAGGTCAACAAAGTCGTAATTATAGATAGGCAATCCTTGGACTTATCGGTCGCGAGTTGCTTTATTGCTTATGTCTTCCTCATGAGAATGGGGGCATCGGTACTACGGCACATCGCCATGCTGTGGGCGGAGTTGAAAGTCGCTGCCTTTGGTTTAGTTGATGAGTCTACCATCCACCAGGCTCGCTATTACGCATGTCCTTCTAGGTGCCGCCTCCAACTGCTTCTACCTTTTGCAATTGAACAACACTAAGCATTCAATTCTCTTACTATACATTCAATTTATTTTATCTGAGCTCTTCGTACTAAAAAAACACATTGCATACTATAATTGTCAATACATATGTGTTAGATAATTATTAACTTGCCAAAACAAAGGCAGACGTTTTGATTACACATTTTCATTGATTAATTAATATGTCATTTTATTCACGAACGATGTGGGATCATAATGACATTGTTCGACCGCGGTAGGGTCATGTTCGGGTAAAATTATTCGGGTGTGTTTATTCTACTGTTTCAGGCTTCACTTCGTGGAAGTATTTATTATCCATACCAAATGTACCCACAATCTTGGTGTTGTTTCGTTCAGTTTCATTATTGTTTAAATTTATATTGCAATGAATTTGATGATATTTTTTCTTTCAGGATATTTGGCTTAAAATTGTCGTTTGCTAAATAGCACCTTATGATTTTATTCCTCTTAAGTTTAGAGAGTATGCTTCAACTTTATTCTTTCCTAAGAAACTAAAACTTACTGCGTAAAAATGTAGTCGAGTAAAATATTTTCTCAGACACCAGCCAAAGTTAAGGCACGGTAAGGATATGATTAATGTCACTTGGCCAATGCACCTGTCTGTGTTCTCATTGCATATGCGTCCACCTGTTCTTCCCGAAGGCGACGCGGCGCGGCGGTTGCGCCTCCGGCCGCTGCACGAGGCCCCGGAGGGTGTCCTGCGAGAGGCGGTGCTGGCCGAGAGCGAGGAAGACATCCAGAGGTTCATCCGGGCGGTGAAGTCCATAGTGCTCAAGTGCTGCTTCAAGGGATGCTCGTGGAAGGATTTCGTGGGGGTCTGCTGATCGCTTCGGCACGTGCCGCTCCCACCTCTCCTGGGCTCGCTCAGTCATTGCGCAACTCCTCGATATGGAGCGGTACCCGTTCAATGTGCGCTTCCACGTGACGATTCGACTGCGCACCACCCAAAAGAAGGAATGAATACCCAACGACTTGGAAACTAAGGAGGAGGCCGAGGAGCAATCCGATCATGAAGGCCTCTAACAGTTCACCCAAGAAAATCTACAGAATATATCAGTATTGTTTCTTCATCTGCGTTCTTTTTCCTTCAGATCAATGAAAATTGGTAACGAGTCTACATTGCCGCATCACGCGTACAACACAGTTTCAGAAATTTATATTTCCTCAGCTGATCTTGTGAAATTTACGCCGAGATTGCATATATTCAAAATATAAAACTTTATGTTTATTATTTGGCCAACTTTGTAATAAGGCTCCCAATTGTCAACGCTATGATAAGATTACTTTAACGCTAGATGGACAATGGTTTTTTCAGTGTGTGCAATAGATTAAAATGAGCTGTGCCGCTGCCCGTAAGTAATTTCGCGAAAAGAAATAAATGCAATCAGCTTCATTATTCAATGAGTCACCAATCTGATCTACATTTAAGACTTCAGACATTATAACTTATTATTATTATTCAAGTCTACTCAAAACAGAATCAAAAAATTATATTTCGGAACACGATCCACTCTTCCACGTTTCTCAACCTCCCGAGTTCCGCATCGTTGACATGGATTGCCTGATTGGAATAAGTGAAGACGCTGCCATTTTCCTGGCATTCGGCCTTATCTGAAAGCAGAGGACTGATACTGTTTGTTATTCAGGGTGGAGTTACCACAAAACTAATACCACTCATTCCAAAGAATTTTAAATAGCCCCGCCAATAAGCTTGTTCTGTATAACGAAGTGAAATGGAAACAATAGCATCTAACATACATGCTGATCAATAGAATTCAGTCATGAAGCACACTTGAACCCTCTGTCTCTTTTATATTTAATATTCGCACAAAGAAAGGTTTTATCGCTAGAATGTACCTCGAAGTCCTCCTCCATTCTCTTGACGAAAACAAGAGAACATATCGGCTTATCCCTAACCGAGAATTGTTTACAGTTAACCCCCAACCTAAGTAGTCCAGGTTCACGGAAAAATTTTTATTTGTTTATGCTGATTGAGAAAAATGGAAAATGACGGCGCAGGTAAAATAATAATGCGCGCCTACGATCTCATGTTCACACACTATTTAGTCTGCGGAAGCAAATCTTACATTATGTCCGATCAGACACACTTCTTCCTTTTAACAGTCTGTTCAAAATAAATAATTCGATAGTCGAACATCAGTTTTGATTTTCTTTCCTTTCCGCGACGGTTTCCTTCTTTTGCCAAATCAACAGGTCCAAACTCTCCCCAAATGCTCTCGGCTCAACTGCAAAGGTCAAATTTTTAGCTAAATAGTGTATCCAGGGGAAAATATTTGCATCCTAAGTCGAAGTGAAGGGGGATGTGGATTTAAAATGTCGCGCCAATATATCGCCGCGGTCATCCCTGGACGTGGCTGACACTTGATAAGCGCAGACACTCCACACGTGTGGTCGCGGCGAAGCATGGTTCGAAGAAGAGCACTTGCATCAAGTAATGACGGAGATCATATCGCAGCGGGGGCATTCGGTGTCTCGCCTTCGGGACTGAGGCGTCGTCGAAGGCCGCGATCGGCTTGTCATCAGTATTACATTGTTTCTGGCGTCACTTGGCGTGTTCTGGCATTAGCGGTAGGTACTCTTTCACGAATAAAAGACTTGAACTCATGGACATGACTCGTATTGATTTTTTTAAAGTCACTAAACGACAATGCAACTGAGGAATGAGGAATGTAATTTCGATCTTGTAAGGAAACTTTGGATAGGGGAAAGTTTTACTGTGTGCAAGTCATTTTAGTATATATTACAATGCTTGAAAAGTAGAATCTGAAATTTCGCGAGAAATCTCAGTATAGAAGGCATCCAGGTAAAAACCACGACATTTAAACATTTCAATAATCCAATAAATTTTTATGATGGATTCCAGATTGTTCAGATCACCCCGATTTTCACCCTAGGCTAAAAAATAATTCCATTCTGAAGACATTCTGTCACAAATAGTTTACGTTTTTCAATTCCTGAATTCCTATATTCTAAGCGTCCGTGTCCATTCGTTAGCCCTTTGGCCCAAGACCTTCGCCGGAGCCACGAAGCCCTTAAAATTGAGAACCGCGACACGACAGCCTTTCAATTAATTGGGGAACAAACTCACCCACTTCTTTGGAAGCATGACGACATTTTTTTCCCACACTGTCTCATTTTCTTCAAAGACTGTCGAAGGGCTTCTCAGGAATTGAGGTCTTAGAGTGGTAGGACTGGCCATCAAATAATGTGAGTCAATTGTTGCTGCGGAAATAATTTGCTCCGTAATCTCCTTTATTCTTTTCCTGTTTCTTCATTCTCATGCTCACCATGACAATTATTATTCATGATGACATTACTGTTAATCGACCATCGATTGGAGGGAGGAATTTTGAATGAGAAACAGGTATTCATTGAACATTAAGAGAAGAGTATTAACAACCTACTGACCTAATACTTCAGATGAAAATCTGAAATTTAAGAGTCCCTGGTTTCCCCGATATGCTTTTTCACTTCTTTTTGAAAATAGTCTGCAAGACCTATGGAAAATATTTGGAATTTTATTGACGATAAATAAAAAACTACCGGATTGAATCGTTTTAATGAATTTCTCTTCTTTGTGATAGAACTGAGAACCTGAATATTTTTGAACAGAATGGTTTCAGGCGTCACTTTGTGGAAGCGATTCATTTCAGAAAAATAAATACTTGGTTATTCCACATATATTTTTTATTAAACGCGACCCGGGTTTTGACTTGGTTTCACCTGATGATGACTTTGTAAGTCGAAACCCGGGTCGTGTTTAATAAAAAATATATGTGGAATAATCAAGTATTTATTTTTCTGAAATGAATATTTTTAGTTGTTTTAGTGTTACTTGTATATCTTAGCGTCTGGTTAATTTTATAATAAAATTGTGATTACAAGTGCCTAAACAACTCCATTGTGGAGAAAATATTCGCATAAATTTAATACGTTTCCAAAAACATGTAACATGTTATTAAAATCATAAATAAAACTATGCTTATGGTTGCATTTTCACGTAAATTTCACCGGAATAGCCTATATAAGCCTTCTCACTTAATAAGCTCAAGTGCCAAGGAAATTGCTCTCTCTCTCTCTCTCAAAACATGGCGAGGCGGATAAAATGAAAATGAGCGAGAAAGAAAATGTTTACGAGAACACAAATTACGTAAGACCTGAGGGCAAACCAGGGAAGTATTGTCGGACTTATTTTATTCCTACTTTTCTTTTACGACAGAGACTCCGCAGTCACTAGCAAGATACCTTTATTGCCCGACGATGTTTACCGTGATATCCGTGATCCCGAGGACACAGCAGCTTTATCAGATGACCTTATTGATGCTATACAATGCTGGTGCTACACTGGGCAATTCAGAATTAAACTTAAAAAAACGTAGTGATGAATTAATGGAAAAAGAGCAATTCCCTCTCAAACGCCCACTGCATCGGGAACACCGAAATGGATTGTAAATTAAATACCTAGGCGTTACCCTCACTCACGACCTCTCGTGGGTGAAACAAATGCAGGGAATATGTGGGCAAGCAAATAACACATTAGGATTTATTAAAAGAGTTCTGGGTAAATGTGATGAAGAGGTGAAAGAGAAATGTTATCTTTCTATGGTTAGGTCTCACTTAGAATATACTGCTAGTATATGGGATCCGCACGAAATTGGATTAATTGTGGAATTGGATCGTGCGCAGCTAGATTTGTAAGACGTTGTCATGATAAACTTAGTAGCGTATGCAAAATGTTGGAGGAGCTAGGCTGGGAATAACTCTCGGAGCGAAGGTTAAAATAGAGATTGAAGCCCTTGCATAAATTGGAGGGAGATCTCTTTAGTAGTGATGTCGAAAGTGTATTATTACTCCCATCCTGCTACGATAGGAGAGATCATACTAATAAAATTAGGGAGATTAAGTGTAAAACAGATAAATTTAAGATGTCTTTTTTTCACGAACGATAAGGGATCAGTGTCCGAGCACTGTCCGAGCGCGGTAGGGAGAATCATTTGGGTCAAAATTAGACTGGTGTGTGGTGGGCACCTTATCCACTTTAGCTTGGGCTTGAAGGGCTTGTACAGTGTTCTAAAATATCAAAATCTGTCCATGCATAAAAAGGGTAATACGTTATTCACGAGATGTAAATTACATGGGCACTGGGTCGACTTTTACGATGGTAATGAAGCATTTGGTCAAAAGTTGGGAGAGACCAAGAATTGGAGTGCGAGAGGCAATCCAAGGCGTTTAAACGTTCTCCTATGGTAAAACGTCACCAACAAAAAACGGAAAACTCCTCGTCTGCATTTTTGTACACAGATAATTATATATTGATTAGAATACTGGTTATGATGTAGCATCAACTATCACTGCGGTTCGCGAGACCTCGAAATTGAAATGGCTGCTCCTTAGTGATAAAAAAACTTGATTGCCAATGATTGGTTCCAAAAACTAATAATGAAACCAATGAAATTATTGAGAAAATTATTGTTAGGTAAGGTTATATTCCATCCCTTAATGCTGCAATCAATTCAAAGGAGAAATTCTTTCCTTTTGTAGTCTAATTAATAGGGCTGAAGAGGGTAGAACTCACCCAATGCCAAATAGGTTTCGATAGGTGAGGATAGAGCTCGCCAGTCACTAATACCAACACGATTGGAGGTTCGGGTGGCCGAAAAGTCACACAACTTGGGTGGAGCCGAGGGTGGCCAGAGGCGCCACTGAGATCCGAACCCTGGCCCTCCGGTCAGTAGGCCAGAGCTATACACTCCGATCCATATATATCTTTAGAATTTTTATTTTGGTAATTATTTCATTTGCAAAAGTGAGGAATATATTCATGATATGTAAAAACAGACATGTGAAAAAATCGAACAAGGAGGGAAAGCAATGCAACAATTTCAGAGTGTAAAAATGAAAAGGAGGTAAAGAGTGCAAGCAATTAGAAAGGATCTTCCCAGGGATTGTCTCAATTGCGTAATTACGTATAATTTTCAAATTACCGTTTCATGTACAAATAAGATCATTTCACAATGATACCTCTCTCTTCATGACACATTGTAATTATGTGAACAGAATTTAGATCCATGTAAGGGACAAGCAATAGCAATAAAGCGAGTAACATTGAATACATTTCAGCAGGCGTTTATTATATTCACATTACATGGCGTGGTCTTAACACATTTATTCTAATCCTAAGTGGACCAAACGTGACATTTGATTGGCAGAAACGAAAGTACTGACTCATTTTCACCGACCGCATGAAAGGTACCCTTAACATTTCGTAAATGCAAGTATATTTTATATAAAAACCATAAACACAGTAATCAACCCCAAGGTCGGTTTAGTAGGTGATGGTAGAGTTCACCCAGTATTAAGCCCTATACGGCGTGTGAAATTCACACATCAGGGTAGGGGGGCCAGTTCCTTTCCTGGTTACGGTTTCCCAGGAAGATCTGGTACCCGAAAAAATCACTTTAGCTTGGGGGGAGCTGCAGGTGCCCCGAGTGCCTCGCCCGGGAATCGAACCCGGGACCCTACAGTCAGCAGTCCAACGCTCTACCCAGTGGACTACCGCGACCCACTATATTTCTTAGGTTAGGAACATTGACTCTCTCATTGTCTTCGGAACATGCCATTATCTCCGTGAACAGAAACACTTTTTAGGTCATTATTTGAATGACAAATATTACAATAATGTGTTTAATACCATTTTACACAACATTTTGATGTAATCTCATTTTTGTAATACCGGAACAAGAAGCACTTGTCGTATTGATCAACTGGATTTGGATGAATGGAATCCAGACACCAAAAGTAGTGTACATATTATTTTCCCTTGCCAAATAATCTTATCCTATCAGAAGAATAAATATATTATTATAAAAACTATAGGTAGCAGTATTCAATCTTAACAGCATGTATAAACCCTGCTGGAATGGATTAAAAGAAGTTACAATTCTTAATAATTAATAAATCATGCGATATCATAATAATTACCCATATCAATTAATACCGCCATGATTATCTCTAAATGCTGGTACTCAATGGTGTATTTATACTTGTAGTAGGATAAAGATATCTTAAGATCATTAGAATCATATGTTTTTAATCTTATTTTTATTCGGACCACTGAAACGCATTCGTGTCAACGAAGTTGCGTCGTCAGGTAACTCCGTTTTGCCTTTCCATGGACTTGGTTCAAGCAATGGTCACCGATAGTCCATTTGTCTAAGGTCTTCGTTTTCATAAAATATAGAGGAGAACGAGGGGAGTGGGTTTTCATTCCGATTAATAAAGTCGGAGATAGGTACTAGGCGAATCCAATGACATCAATTTAAAAACCTGAAAGCTACCTGGAGCTTTGAAAACTACCGGGGAAATAATGTCTGATTGTGATGAGATGCACGCTCAGAAGTCTAATGGACATGTATATAAAACTTCTGAACGATTATCCACATGTAACATACCGCTTGGATACACCCGTAAAATTATGACGCAACTAGAATTAGGGCAATACTTTGCAGTGACACCAGTCTTCAAATAAACGCTCTCAGAATTATTGCCATCGAGGTTTAAGTATCCAAGGGGTGTGAAAGTTCACACTAAATTTAGCCCACACCTTCCCATCATCAATCACCTCGTCCGACAATTCCGAGCATAAAAAACATGAGGTTTACTAAGAGCACGTTTCGCGATAATTTTTGAAAATTCCCGGGAACGAACCTTACAAAGAATGGCATCGAAAAATTCACACAAGAATTATCCCATAGCAATTTCATAATGCACGATCAAGGTTTAGTTAATCCAAACATTGTTTCGAACCCAATTGATGATAAAAACTAAGGATTAAACTCCGGTCGCAGTGAGCCTTAATGAGTACCCGATGTGAGTATCCGATTTCAATGCAATATGATAAAAATGCTAGCTCATTGATTCATACGAAATACAAGCATTTCAGCTGGTCGTATACTAGCTAGTGGTATTATTAGATGAGCCAAATAAGTTAAAAGTTGTACTGGATTGCTACAGATTTTGAGTGAGTGATCCTTGTATATACAACGTTAGAATTAGCAGTCCCACCAATCTTCCGTATCCTCTGCTGAACGTTCTGTCGCTGGGTGCAGTACCCTGGCGAAGTCTCCAGCACAGGTGATACCCTGGTCCTAATGCGGAGAGCCCAAGTATCCAGTCTGCCCTCAAAGTTTTCATTAATTGTCTAGAGACTATTACACTTGCCTGCAAAAGGGTCAGCTTCAGTCCTCATTTTTCTTCACAAGGAAACTCGACTTCCATTCTGCACGAAAAGAAAATTTTCAGTTCTAGAGCAGAGTGCCTCATAGTGCCTCTTCGGAATATACACAAAGAAATAATTGCAACCATTGATGGACGGAAAACAGTTACAAATTACATTATTATTTTAATCAGTACTAATCGATAATATAACAGGAGTTAGCTGATAATGAATTGTATATGCATTATCCATCACAAATTGATGTGGTGGGAAACTACTCAAGAAAAAACACGTAAGAAAAGGACGTGGGACATGAAGTTTTATCAAGGAAATGTTTTACGTGATTTTCCTAGATTTAAAATGCTAATCAGTGAATGAATTAAGTATGCCAATTTCTCACTTACTCCAACACCTCGTAGTAATGCACAGCAATGGTTCTTTATGCTATGTTTTGCGATACATGACATAGGAATTCAAAGAAACTGCGGGAGATGCCGCGGTAGTGACTACCACGGGGTCATCCGCTGATGCAACAATTTTACAGTCCACCCCAAGTTCATGACGAATGATTTGAATTTGTGGCATTTTTATGGCGTAAGAAGTTTAATAATGCCATGTGTTAAATCTTCTCTTAGTGTCTGTCCTTAATGTCCTCCTAATGGTCCTTTTCTTACAGAGTGTGTTCCAAAAGTAATACAATTGAAGTTTTCACGCCGCTCCGATTGGTCAGAGTGGGTTTCAAGCCACTTGGAGAAGGTGTGAGGAGCTTTGCCACGAAACCGGTCGCTGTACTTTCGAAGCTGTGGAAGCTGAAGGACGTCATTTATTGTCAACCAATGCGCACCGACCGTGTCACGAAAGACCAACCGAGCGGAAATTTCAAGAAGCAATTTTGACTTTGACCGATATGACTGTTCTTCCGCATGGATTTTGGAGTACGTGGCCTGTGTTTCGACTTGGAGGGTCTTAATTACGACTTTATAAGTTGAAACCTGTCTTGGACATTGCATTTTGCATATATTATATATATATATATATATATATATATATATATATATATATATATATATATATATATACATTCAAACACGAAATCCCGCCAAACGGCGAATAAATACTCATATATACAGAAACAGATATAAGGAAAAGGGATAGGAACACACATAAAGGACGAACACAATAGAGGTGGGGAAGGCGGAATCGAACGGATCACAAGAGTATATATATATATATAAATTCCTCCCCGGACGTGGTGTAAGGGCTTGTGCGTTCCGATGACCCCCTAGAGCTGTGCTGGCGGGAGTAATAATAATTGCTCCTGGTAGGGTCACCCATGCCAGATAGTCCGTAGGTTCGTAGCCACACGTCCACGCAGCGTCTGTTCCTCAGTGAGGCGGCTGCAATGGCGTCTGACCCCAGTGGGGCGGCCAGTAAGTGATGGTGTCACGTTAAAAACACTATTGAGGAAGGCAGCGGGAAACCACCTCAATTATCATTCCCAAGAAAATATGACGGTCACCACAGAAATGACAGGTGACTCATAAAGGTATCAGCTAGATTATATTCTGGTAAGACACAGGTGTAGGAACAGTGTGATAAATTCGCACAGCTTCCCGGGAGCGGATGCGGACTCTGACCACAATTTAGTTGTTATGAAATGTAGCGTCCGTTTCAAAAAGATAAGGCAGGGGCGACGGGTTAGAAAATGGAATGTAGAAGCATTAAATGGTTTGAAAAGGAAGGAATACAAACAGCCGGTAGAGGAAATCATGGAGGATGGTAAAGATCTAAGTACTATACAAGAAAAATGGGAAAGTATCAAGAAAGGGTTATCTAAAGCTGCAAAAGACACTAATGGAACCGTTAACACTAAAAGGACTAGGAAACCATGGATCACGGATGAGATGATTACAAAGATGGATGAGCGGCGAAAATGGAAGAATGTAAATGCAGAATTAGGCAAAATGAAGTACAAAGAATTAAACAATAAATTGAGGCGGCCAACAAATAAAGAAAAAGAAGTATAGTGGAAGACGCAGTGTGAGGATATGGAAAGTTTGCAGAGGAAGGGTGACATTGGTGCGCTGTACAGCAAAGTTAAATCGTTATCGGGAAGTAAGAAAGGAAGATCTATGCTAACAGTTAGAGAAAAGGCAGGTAAGATAATAGTTGACGCAGGAAAGATCCAAGAGAGATGGAAGGAATATATAGAACTGTATAGTAAAGAACTTAGACCAACAAAGTTAGACATAGAAAAAGAACATGACGTAGAGGAAGAAAGCTTAGGTCATTAAGGGAGATGAAGCTAAATAAGGCCATGGGGGTGGATAGCATTCCTGCGGAACTACTGAAATGTTCAGACAAATGTGGGAGGAAGAGGCTATATGGGCTGATTCGCAGTATCTATGAAGAGGGAATCTGGCCGGAAGAACTTGTGAGATCAGTTTTAGTTCCTATTCCGAAAAAGGTAAAGGCCACGTCATGTGAGGACTATAGGACAATTACTTTGATATCCCACGCAGCCAAAGTTGTTCAAAGGATCATAAACTAAAGGATAGAGAGTAGGGCAAATGATTACTTAGGGGATGATCAGTTTGGGTTTAGGAAGGGGAGAGGTACGCGTGATGCCATTGCAGTAATGAGATTATTAATCGAGAGGAATATAGAACATACCTGGAGGTATTTGCATGTTTCGTAGATTTCGAAAAAGCGTTTGACAGAGTGAATTGGGAAAACTAATGAGTATATTGCAGAAAATAGGAATAGATTGGAGGGAAAGGAGGCTAATCCGCAACCTGTACATGTCTCAGACTGCTCAGGTGCGAGTGGGGGACGGGGAGTCCGGATGGGCAGTGTTAGGAAGAGGTGTAAGGCAGGGTTGCCCATTATCACCTTTGCTGCTCAACCTGTATGTAGAAGAAATGATAAAAAAGGCATGGGAAGAACTGGAGATAGTAATGAAAGTGGGCGGGGATTTCATAAAATCAGTTAGGTTCGATGATGACCAAGCTTAATTTGTCAGTTAGCCAAGGGGTTGCAAGCATTGCTGAGTGAATTGGAAATTCAGTGCGACGGGTATGGGGTGAGAATCAATATTAATAAAACATAGGTTATGCAATTTTCTTGAAAGAAAAAGGCTAAGCTAAACATTAATATAGGAGGGCAAAAAATAGAGCAGGTTGAACAGTTTACGTATCTTGGAAGTGTTTTGGACCAACACGGTCAAAGTAGTAGGGACGCAAGGAGAAGAATTGCGCTAGGCAAAGAGGCTTTCACAAGGAGGAGGGAGTAGAAGACAGGGACGTTGAGTAAGGATATTAAGAAAAGACTCGTAAAAACTTTGATATAGAGCGTAGCTATGTACGGCGCGGAACCGTGGTCATTGAAGCAGGAGGATAGAAGCAGATTGGAGGGTTTTGTTATGTGGGTGTGGAGAAGAATGGAGACGGTGAAGTAAACAGAGAAGAAAACAAATGAGGAAGTATGGTGAGCGAAGAGAGGGGTTTGTTGGGAGAAATCCTACGGAGGCAGAAAAAGTGGATGAAGACCGGCGGTGGGATGTTGAAGACTGTGGTAGAGGGGAGAATGTTAGGCAAACGAGGAAAGGGAAGGAACAGGATAGGGATGTTGTACGGGATGAAGGGAGGAAGAAGGTACTCAGAGATGAAGAGGCACCTGATGTAGAGTAGGATGCTGGATGTCGTGTTTTATTAGGATTCACAAAATATTTATTTAGTAGCTGTGTCCATCCAAAAACCTACCTTAACCGGTAGATCACCTAATAAATAAAAAAATATGTATGTGTGTGTCTATATATATATATATATATATATATATATATATATATATATATATATATATATATATATATATATATATACATGGGAGTGGGAGGAAGGGGTTGGAAATTTCTCTCTCCCTTTGCTTACTACCCTCCTTCTCTCCCCCAACATTTCGCCTCCTTCCATTAATATGAACATTGCTAATGACATTAAGTTACTTAGCTAAAGATGGCAATTTATCGACAATTAGTTCACAATAAAAAAACAATTAATTGAAATTCAGAAACCTTTTACTGTGTCTCTGTAATAAACAATGCAGTTTGTTGGGAACTTGTATATCCTTTAACAGCATTCGACATAATTAGTTTACAAGGTAACTTAAAGGCTTCTTATTTATCATTTGAATTAATACTATACATCTATGTTTATTTTTGTCAGTTCTTTCATAGGAGCGAAGAAAGTTGCTATACTCTGGCAGCATTGACAAAATTGAAAAAGAAGTAAATGAAAGCATAACAGGTCGAGTCATTAGCCTTTATTCCTTTTTTCATAAACACGAAATGCGCTCCCTTCACAAGAGATCAGGATTCCGTTCACTCTGGCTGGCCCCCCGACGGGCAGAATCGAGAATCAGCGATTGAGAAAAATCAAGAAGTCAAGTCAAATCAGCACTAATATTTCACTTTTTAATTTTGTTTACTTCGCAGGAATTCAATAAAAATAAGTGTTGACTATCATTGACGAAATGTAATATTCACAGGATGGAGGCTGGTAGGTCTTATTTATGGCTACAATGAATTTTCTCTGAGTTGTTTCGTCACCATTTTTCGCTGCTGACCGGAAGAGACATTGAGTTAAAAAAATATTCCCCCTGGCGCAAGCCTGGCTACAATTGCGGATGCGTTATCGACGTTAAGAACAAGCAATGGAAAGCTATGCACACGGACTCTATAGCTTTTGGCTTGTTATTTTTTCCACTTTTTTTATCCGGTTGCGACTCAGTCATTAAGTCATTTCTCAGGCTCTCGCGAATTCAAGATGTCAGCAATTTTGGCAATTAAGCACAAACACTGAACGCATGCTTCCAGCTGAAATATTATTAAGCTGAATATTGAGGAAAGAATAGCCCGAAGATAGGTTTCGAGCACCCTCGCTGTCCCACGATAGGGAGGAATGCTCCACACCTCTACAATCCTGCGCGGACACGCACTCCTCTCCCCCGAAAGCCGAGCCATCGCGCTCAATTCATTCGCCTTTTCTCGGTGCCCTCTTGATGCAGTAATTTGCGCTTGTTTTTTTTTCAAATTCACAACACAATTTACACCCGAATAAAATAATACTCGTATTTTGAGATAACGATTTAATTTGCTATCCTTAATTTTACGATCAAGCAGTGAATTCTAATTTTGGGATAGAAACTCTACCTACAGTTTGCATATCTTACTGGAAAGTTTCATTTTCAAATTCGCAAATTCAGATAATTTCCTCCTAGTCCTCGGAAAGGCGTGAGTAAGAGAAATCCTCTCACCGCAGACATGTTTTCGCAAAATGCCATCTGCCATAATGATCAAGAGGAATAAAAACCACAGGGACCTCCTACCTTTGATTCACTGCATAAATCGACGAAATATTCATCACCCTCCTTTACAGACTCGTGAACCAAGTGACTCGAGAATTAAAAAAAATATTACCCCGATCGTCGGCATCTTGTTAATTCTTTACCCGCCCCTTTCGAAACTGATCTGAATTCTTTTTTCCCGGGAAACAGAACGGCTTCGGAGTTTATTAACATCCTTAGTTGGGAAATGGATTTGAATTAATCCCAGCGCCTTAAATGTCTCCCGTTTCGTGAGGGAGTGAATGCTGTCAATGTCTGCCTCAACTCTTAACAATTCTCAACCCTGTCCAGGTGAACGGACCCGGAAAAGAACCACTCGGCGTGTCACCGCCGGCAACAAAGTCAAGTTGCCCACCAGCTGGACGCCCGGCGAGGACGAGGAGAAGACTAGAGGGGCGCTCGGCCCCCTGGGATGTGTGGAGTGGAAGAGAGAGAGAGGATCCATCCTTGGACGTCAGCCAAGACCAAGCGTTCTCTTTGGCACACCGGATTTCCGGCAGTCGCCGTCGGACGCACCACGTGAAGGTATTGTTAAAACCAAATAGGTGAACAACGAAATATTGAGATACATGGCACACAATCACAGGAACAAGGGGCTTCTGCGTCTTCCAAGTCACTGATCGCACCGATGTCAACATCTGATTGGACAAGGTCACCACACCCGAGTTGACGTGGTGAGTCCACTCTGTTGATCCGCCTCTGTCACCCATCTCCAATCACGAGTGCACGAGCGAATTCCTTTTAATACTGCGGAAGAAACGCAAAGTATATTTCACGTGGCTCTAAAACTTCGTCTTTCCTTAGACGACTTTAGTTCTTAGAACTCATCACGGGACGGTATTCCAATAGCCAAGGAAATTCTATTTAAAAAATTATCTAAAGCATATCACAAAACCCAAATAATGAGTTGGCTGAAAGTTGTTCCATTCAGTTGATGAGTATCTTTGGTAAGGCTTCCACTTGCTACTCGACGTGAATCGTTTGAGAACCAACACTTGAAAGAGTCAACAATCATAGAAGTATTAAAACCAACATCGATTATTTCTTTAAGAATAGACTGTGACAACCTTGGCAACCAAAATTGTTGGCAATGCTTCTGAAAAACCAAAGTAAAAATCAGAGTCACAAAATCTAATTGAAGTGAACAATGGTTTAGGAAAGAGTAAATCTCGTATGAATTCCGTAGTTTAAGGCGTGATCAGGTAGAATGACAAAATAATTGAAATTTTCAGTGGAGTATTCCACCAATTTCACTGGGACAAGTCCTTAACTAGTGGAAAAATGATATTACATGGTCGTTAATACTAAAACTTGTTTTCATTTAATACAGCGGCGGCAATCTAATGACATTGTGTGGGGAATATAAGCAATGAAATTACGATGCTAAGGTTGTGAAATTTAGCCATTAGATCCTTTTTTTGAAAAGATGATTACCAATAAATAAATGAATAAATCGCTGGAAAGAATATGAAAAATATTTTGCTTAATAAATGTCAGCGACTCTCTAGCATTCAATGTCCATTCGCATCTCCATTTTTTATTTCCACGATATGCTGTGACTCTGCTTTCACATAAGACGATATTTAGAATTCAAAATTTCATCCGAAATGTCATGGCTTTTGGATCGGAGCGTCAAATATTGTTTAAACAATATCCGAAACTACTTCAAAGACAAATTCCGATAAAATGTATATACATAAATGTGTCTAGTCCTTTTATCTCTTGGTAAAAAAATTATAAATGCAAGATGACAAGGTCACTGGACGGGAAGGACTCGTTTGCGGTTCTTTATTTGATGCTGCAGCCTATTCAAAAGCACACGACGTCGGAGCACAATATTCGCACGCACTCTGGCCGGAGGGCGCTCAGACTCGCCGCATCCACCGCCAAAGGAAGGCGACGAGGGGATGTCCCCCGTCCGGCGATGGGATCATCGGATGTGCACTTGGTCCTTCCGGGGCCGGCCGCCCTCCGTCGATGCTCCCCCAAATGAGAGTGAAAAGACGGAACGGGACTCCTTAGAGGCGCGGATGGAGCTCCGACGAGGAAATCGACTCCAGAAGCAGGCAGGATTGCGAGAATATGGAAAGCGCATCGCCTGTGTGAATGCGCGGATTGATCGCCGAGAAATGCGACGCACATATACGTTTAAATCGTATCGTCTCCGTTTCCAATGACGGCCTTCGAGATGACAAAAACATATGCAGTTGATGAGAGCACAGGGCGGCTTCCGTCGAGCAACGAATGGGTCCAATCGGCCTTCGAATAGAACATCGCCCACCCTCGCCGATTCGAACTCATTTCCAAATTAATTTCAAACTTTCGCGCATGTTCGTCACCGAGCTCCGTTGGCCGGAAACATTATCGACGGCATCCTCGATTGGAATGCGAGATGCAAAGCGACAGGCTCCGTCAATCCGTTCCCAATTGGATGCGGGTGAGAAAACGCGAGATGGTATCGCGACGTCGATGCATCGAAGCCCTCTCGCGATGGTCGGCCGCCACTGTGTGATGCCTCCGTGCGTGGGTGGGCGGCGGGAGGGAGGCGGACTCCGGGGTGTGGGGATGCTCCCTACCCCCGCCTTCCGCTTCCTCCCGCCGATCGGCGGCAGCCTTGGTCCCGCCGGCGGCGCCATGGTCCCGCGACGGTGCGTGGCGCTAGGAGAGGGCCGGGTGCACTTTGGCCCTCGGGAGGATGACGGGGATGCCGAGGTAGGACGGGGCGATGGTCCCGATCTGGAAGGAGGCGTGGTTCAAGTGCCTCTTCGCGATTTCGGCGTCCGTCTGCGGGAGACAAACGAGAGATCGGTGTTAAGGCTTGTCGCTTCGCATCGGCCAATAGAAACAAACCATTGCTCCGTAATGACCCACTGTCGTTCTCTCATACACTGCACAGTGAGTGTCAAACAAATAACTCACTGACCTCGATCGGAATTATTAAGGTTGATTGATAATGAGTAGCAGGTTAGGACAAGTAATATTTATACTATTTACGGAAAATGTTTTGGATTGATTCGAACAACAATGCCATGTATCGCGTTTTTTAATTTCTTATATTGATATGTCGATGCCTCGGTTAGCAACATTTCCGAGGATACGAAAGGACAAGAAATATGAGCGTCGAATTGCACATCCTTTGATAAGGAGGAAACTATATTTATAATTTTCCTAAAGTGAGTTTTCACAAAAGCTGTCAGAACGATAGATATGAATAAGGGATAAGAGAATGGTGGAATTGTCACATTTATTTGAGTTAAAAAGGCTGCAGTGTCCTGTCATTTGGAGCTGTCGAAATGGTGGCCCAATACACACCCAATATTTTGGGTCATTTTTTTTATATTAAACTGGTTTTCTCTTCAAATTCTCTTCGTGCTGACGCCCAAACTAATCTCCCTTTTGGGAGATCTACGTTTTGAGATGATTAGTCCAGAATTAAAAGTGATCACGCCACGAGTCAAAATCTTTGCTAGGTCACTCCAAAAACCTCGTCTCTTCCAAAACAAAAACCGCTTCGCGGCATTGGGCAAACTCTGCCATTTTATCTTGGCTATATTGACTTCACTTGGGACTTCGCTACCTTGCGCGCTTTGAGGCTCTTTTCGCACCCAATTCATCAATGACAGAAAACTTGTCGCCCAGCCAAGACTACCACAAACACGCCTAGCGGCAAGAAGAAGCGACGGCTACATTCAAGGTTAAAAAATTCCTCGAGGGTACTCACAATTCTTCCCTGCTCAGTTCTGCACATTATCTAGTAATTATAAGTATCTCGGGCTGGCCCCGTGTTATAATTCCCCCTCGTGACCCAGATAACAGTTCATTTCAATTTTCTTTCCCACAATGCGCGATAGAATCCAGGATTAAATTTGTGTAATAACAGGCATAACTTTTCGGATATCGACCCTCTTTCCCTGTCACCTCTAGTAAAACGTTAGGGCCAGAAAAACTCAACTAACTTCACAGATACTTAGTTTATCCTTGTGTTTGACGAGTCTTGGATCCTGGCCACAAGCGCACTGAGAGCGACATCTTCGGAGCCTTTTATGAATACGATGACATATTTTGTCTCGATATTTCTTTGTCTTTGCGGCATTGTCTAAGACCATTCTCCCCTGTATACTCCTTTACAATTTTGCTCCAAAATGGCATCCGCGGTCGGTTCCGATTATTCACAGAGATTTATTGACAGTTGCTGGTCGCAAATCAAATTGAATTATTTGAGTTTCCTGTCGTAAACAAACGTTGTGGCTGTATTTCAAAATCAACTGTTGAAGCCCGTACATTGGTTCCTGCTTGATTTAATATTGGACCACCGTAGAATTTGAATTGGAGGGGATCGAGATGGTGCGGGGGCTATGGTATTGGCTTCCCACCCAGAGAGCCCGGGTTCAAATCCCGGCGGTGTTGAATATTTTGCAGAAGTACGATCCCTACTTGAGGTGCTCTGTGGAGGGTACTTTGAGTGAGTACGCCGTCCGTCGGATCGGACGTTAAGCTGCGGACCCTTTGGCGCCTTTCGTAAAGAGTAGGCTAATGCCGACGCCGGGTTTCTCTCCACCCTTCATCCTTTCCTGTCCATCCCCTATGGCGCAAATGATCTCAGCTGTCGGTCGCCTCCCCTAAATACTACTACTACTACTTGAATTGGGGCTGTACTAAGAGAAAATGTAAGCCGAAAATTCTAATTATGACTACTTAGCCTATAATTCATTAGATTAAGAACAGAAAGTCCCGATAAATAAATTGTTTTATAAAATAAATAATTTGAATATTTCAAAATACCATGTCATATCTCGTTATTTATGAATTGAAAGTATCCCCTGCTCTCAACTGGTTAAATTTCCGCGGTTGGTAACTATTGCCATTTTTTCAAATTACTATGTTCATAGAAAAATAAAATATATAGCTTAAAGAATAGAAAAAATAAAACTGAAAAAAAGATATCGTGATCCCGTAATAGTACGCATGCATACGAGTTCGTCAAGATGATGCTTTTTTTACATTAAAAATATACCTACTTTATAGCTTAACTTTTTGAAGTAGCGTGTTGTCCATTTACATTTGTATGAAAGGGTGAACAATCAAGAATAAGGCAAAGAAAAACTCAAAAAAATCAGGAAATGCGGGGAGACTGACATTTTTCGATCGAGGTGTGCCTGCAAACCCATGGTTGCCAATCATGGAGAAGCCAAGACGACTGGCAACTTCACCCTGTTATTCGTATTGAGCTCTCGTTCCGAGTGTTATATTGCACCTATGTCCCAACTTGGGGCCCCTCCGATTGCGACCTGAAATGAATTATTCCAAAATAATACGATGTGAACATGTAAGAGGGTAGGCTGAAAACCACATGCACCCATGCTTGTAGACCACAAGGAAAATGACCTTCAGAAACACTCCTGATGGCATGTGGAAGTTACCTTCCACATCAACACTCACGCGCAGATTTGAGGTCGTTACATTCACCCAGTGTATTTTGAGAAGCGGAAGTATGGAGACGTGTTCTAGTAGTATATCAACGCGAGAAAAACAGCGTGCTGTTGTGGAATTTTTAACTGCTGAAAAAGTGACTCTTGCTGAGATTAATCGTCTTTTACAGGCTGTTTATGGTGACGATGCTGTTGATAGGTCTACTGTAAATCGATGGGTAGTAAAATTTAGTGGTTGCGAGCCTGGAAAAGCCAAAATTTGTTGATGAAACACGAATCGGATGTCCGATCACTGCCACAGACGATAAACAACGCAAAGCCGTCGAATATCTGACTCAAAATGACCGGTAATTTACTCCAAAGCGTATTTTAAACCATACTGGAATATCCAAGGAACGTGGCGCCAATAATCTCGCAGCATGACAATGCCTGTCCACACACCTCGCGCGCAACTGGAGTGGCTCTGCGAAACCTGAAATTCGCCCCAATTCCACACCCTCCTTATTCACCTGATCTTGCGCCTCGCGATTTTCACGAGGAGAGGCACCTCAAGCGTAATCATTACACCTCGGAAGATGAGTTGAAGGCAGCTGTCAAGTCCTGGATTCGAGAAAAAGAAAAGTTAACTCTCGTTGACATAGCACTAGAACATGTCTCCATACTTCCACTTCTCAAAATACACTGGATGAATGTAACGACCTCAAATCTGCGCATACGTGTTGAGGGGGAATGTTACTTCCACATACTATCAGTAGTGCTTCGGAAGGTCATTTCGTTTGTAGTGTACAAGCATGTGTACATACATCTGCAGCCAACCTACGTAATTATAAATACCGTCTTTCAGAAACAATCGGTGAATATATAAAGAAATTTCCATTGTTTTAGTTCTGGCTTTTGGACATGGAGGACAAATGCTTGCTCACTAAAGACTCTTTAAATTAATAAAAAAACAAATGCTAACTAATTTTCTTTTATTTTACTTCATAATACATATTTAAATATCATCACAAGCAAATTATAATCATTTCATTTCTTCAGAATTCACGTAAAAATAGGAAATAATGGCACAATTGAGATTGCATTTAAAATACTGGGTGGGTCATTGTCAACTCTTATCTTGGTTTTTTAATGAGCAAAAATTGAAATTCGAGCTCCACCGCGAAAATTTATCTCTTTCTCTGAAATCTGATACATTCATTTCCTTGTGGTAAAACTCCTCGGGTGAAATTTAAATAGATTCATTCCAGGTTTCCACAGGTATCCTTTCTCGAAGCAAACAACGGTGTCTGGATCACTTACTTCCATCACAATATCAGTCTAGCTATTAAAATGCGTCATCTGTTACTTACGCCACGCCAGTTGTCGAGGTTGGCACCCTTAATTGTTCCTCGAAGAATAAACTGAATTGCCCCCCCCCTTCCTCTTTAGGGTCAAGTCACGTGAATCGTTTGCTCATGGAATGGTCGACAGAGAGTGAATATGGGGAGGAGCGCGTGTTTGCAATTGGAAATTATGAAAAAGGTAGCACACACCGTGCGGTCAACATTTTGAGCAGCAAAATAAATGAGAATTTCGCGTTAGATGACGCTTTCACACAACTCCGGCAAAAAAGTCCACTTGTCGTGGGAGGCGTCACGAAACCGCAATGTTAGTTTAACATTTTGATTTGGCCACATGGGATTACAGTTTCCTCCAAGGGCAAACTCCTGTGAGAAGCCAATCCAAGGGGATCTCAAAGTAATACTTGTTTAAATACAAGGAAGGCGTGGCGTGAAGAGGACTGAGTATGAGTATGTCTAGTGAGTAAAAAAAACGCCTCCTGATGAGCAACAAATACTGAACGCTGCCGGCAAAAAATTAGTAAATTACTGATTTTTTTTAGGCTTAATTTTCGTAGAAGCGCAAAGTATCGTCGTAGGTAAATGGAAGTTCACACAGTAAACCTATCAATTTTATCTTTGAGGCCTTTTCCGCAATTAAATTTTCATTACTTTCATCTTCTGAAATTTTTGTGCAATGGAAAATGTAAGCGCGCATGTTCGCAACAATTCCGCTCCCACTCCGCTTCGGATACTTTTCAACCACGAATCTTTCCCTCTCTCTCATTCACATTATTTGTTCGCTTTTTCCTCGGTGGTTAAACTAAGGGAGTCTCCTAAGCTCACATTAGGACGGTTCTCGAAAAATATTGGAAAGACGTGTACCCCAATTTTCCTTATTCTTTGGGAAATCCAATTATGCACGAATTGAAATGTAGTTCTTAACATTTTCCAGGTAGGATTAAGCAGATCAAAGGAAAGACAGTTGCCACTCCCAAACACGCATTTTTAATATTCTGGTACATAAAAGACGAAAACTATAATGCAACATTTTATAGGTAATAATTACGCACTAATAATTCCATTCGATTACTGATATGGAAACCAAAACCACATCGTTGTATTACATCGTCGTATCGCATCGCATCGCAATACCCATCATGGCGCCCATGCGCTCAATCCATTGTCACCTGCTCCCGAAACCAAAAATATTGGTTATGGCCGAACCTTGATCCTTGCGCCATTATGAAGTACTGAATGAAGATTTTCAAACAGCAAACAGCCATTGAAGCTATAATTTTAAGGAAAGACTTCCCTAAAGAACACTTGGTAAAAAAATTCGTGATTGACCTTTTCTGTGGAAATATAAGTTGCATTTTCAGCCGCATGCCTTTCAAAACATAAGCAAAAAGAGATCCTCACGTTGGATGCAGTGAAATTGTTTCGGAATGAAGAAATATGTCTCCATACCATTGGATGCATTTGGTACATTTGATAAAAAAAGGTTGGAGTCACATTAGTTTCTGTGTAACAATTGTAAGTTCAAGTTTACCAATCGACATCTTATGACCAAGGACGACAATTGGGGTGCCCGCCGAATGGCAAATGGCTACTTTAATTTGTCGGAATGATAAAAGTAACTAATTCATTGCTTTGAGAGAATGTCCTCCTCCTAACTGGATTTGAATCGGGTGGAAAATTGCTTGATGATCATCAGTACACAATAATTTTGCAATGGAGAATCGAGAAGTAATTTAAGACGCTGAATATTCCAATCCTACTTGGTTCAAGTGAAATACTAACAGCAATTGTCAGGGAAAGCAAAGCGCAAAATGTCAGGGAAAGCAAAGCACATGAGAAGTCTTAGGAATGGTTCATGCTCGTGGAATTTCTCTTTTGTATTCCACTTCCGAATCCGTTCGAGAGACCAGTGCAGTTGCGGTGATCTAGGAGGTCAGGAGGATATGCACAGCAAACGAAGTGATGAAGGAAGAAGTTAGTCAAAGCAATGAGGGGAATCTATCGGGAGGAGAACTGATATTCCCTGGTCAAACAAAACCTTACAAATATTATCTGTACGGAAGTATTCAATACTAGCAGTGCTACAGAGATGAAGACGCCGGTTGAATTGAGTGCAAAAGAATTTCAATACTCGACAAGTTCTCCATAATATAAAAAAGTGCACACTCATATATCAATGGACTGAGTTGGGGCAAACAACCCTCAAGGCCTCAAGATGAGAAGAGGAGAGGAAGTACGGATTCAAAAGGAAATCATTTATTTGAATAAACATTGAAGCAAATACCAAAAGAATCAATTCACGTCACACTCTATCGCCGAAGGGGAAGTATCTTCACATTTACAGGTGATTAAATAAAAATTATTAAAATTAATATTGTAACAGCGAAGGGTGGGCAGATGCTTTAGCAGCAAGGCGTTCGAAAACAGAGTGTTTTAAAAGGAGTTATTGAAATTTTAAAGAGCCCTTATATGCGGAGAGCCACTGAAAGAGTGAGATAGACCTCAAAGGAAAATATGGATTTGAAATTTTTCATAGATTATTTCAGGCAAATGTACCCAATCAGTGAGAAATTATTCGTTGAAGATATCATTCGTGTGATTCCGGAATGTTTCAGTATTTTTTTTAACTTTGACAAATTTTTCCGACGAAACACCAGGCAAAAGTCTCCGGCGCTTCCAATTGTATAAAGATTTTGGGATTATTAAATTGTTTTTTTATAGAGAGAATTGTATAAAGGAAGTCTGAATTTGGATGGCCAAAGTGAAAAGTTTACTTGGAAATCTTTTTAAGTCGGAAACTGACAACCGGAGTAGGAATGTTTTAATTTGGAAATCATCGCAGGAATCTCTTCCTTCTTAAGTTCACAATCCCTTTCACTCATTTTTCCGCATTTTTGCTGAAAGGGCGGAGCCACACTCCAATGTCAGAAGAGTGTGGCAATGGACCTCTTTTTACGTACTATGCCTGCGTGTCTCCTTTTATTTGTACCAATGATAGAGTGATTACTTCATTCTATGGCTGCCGATTTCATTTCAATTTACTCTCATCGCAATCCAAATGGCATATATTTTTGGGAGGCCCAGAAATTGAAATGTGATCCCCGGACTCTTCAAAGAAAGAGGAATCAGGGAAGTCTCAAAAAGGCCGAGCTGAAACATCGTCGACTTTACTAAAGATGTCCAAGGCCAAGTAAGCGTTTCTGTTTGACCTTTCAAATTCAGACTTCGTTTATACCGTTCTCTACATATAAAAACAATTTTAGACCGTCAAAAATCTTTTTAAAATTTAAAACGCTGAAAAATGTTGCCTATTGTGTCGTCAGAAAAATTTGTCAAAGTTAAAAAACAAAACGAAAACGTTTCGGGATCACGCGTATTTGGGTTTTGGTCACAGGAGTTTCGGTGAGAGAGAAGTCCTCGGATGTGTCGCACATACGCATTCTGTACAATAAATACGCGAACTGGTGCAATAGCCTCTGGTCGCGTATTAAATGGACAGCCCTCGTATAGTCCCGCTTTTCTGATTCTCTTCATTTTCAGACGATTTCCTTTTTATCCCATCAGTGACGCTTCCTTCAAGACGACCTTTTCACCTCAGTGGGCAACTAGTTCTCGTCGGTCATCCTCGAAGGTTCCAGCGGGCTCGTCGCCTGCAGGAACGGCGTATGAGGCGAGAGGCATCGTAATCACAAACTCAGGATAGAAGAGCCAATCATAGAGAGGATCACCGGACACTCCCACTAAAAGAGAGATTGCCCCATACTAATGGGATATCGGTCGCATCGTCCGGGACCAATTCGTGACGTGATACGTGGACTCGAGCTTGCTGGAGCCCTGATATCTTTCCGCGGAAACTTGCTACACCCTATTATCTTTGTACAATTCATTTTTCTATGCCGAGTTCATATAACGGCGTGACCTAAGCCATTGGAGTACCACGAAAACACAATGCTCTTTGGAATCCAATGTTTAAAGGCTGTTCAGGGCCAAAACATATTTTCCACAAACGGCCCTTCGGTGACGGTCCCGTTTATTTCTAAAAGGCCCCCTTATACGCACGCTGACTCTCAAGCTTTTAAGGCCGAAAAATGAATGGCCCGATAGAATGGCGAGGGAGTCGTAACAAAATCGCCCCGAGATCACCCGTGAGGATGGCTGTTGGAATTTCTAACCGCACCAAGGGATGAGACAAAAATGTTGATGGAATTTTTTAATCGAAAACCTACTGAGTGATGAAAGAAATCAGATGGATCGCTGAAATGATTAAGAAGAAGTCGTCAGAGAACCAGTGTTGAAATTCTTAAGAAGTAACGTTTAATTTGAATGTAATTGGGGCAGTAATTACATGAAAGTAGGTCACTCTCTCATTTGGAACGTATTTCGAACTATGACCTTACTATAGGGCAACATTATTTTAGGGACATTTGGATGGAAATTACGTTGGCGAAATATTATAACGCGGGAAAGGAAACCGATAAACTACTGAGAAGTAATGCTGTGCAAAAATAATGGGGATTACTAAAACGTATTTCAGAGAATTGGTCTTTGAGGAGAGGCCTACATAGATGAGACCCGGAATGGGGAGGATGGATGGATGGATGGAGTGGGGGGGGGGTCGGAAGGGGAGGACGGCGGAGGTCGGGTCAAGGCGAGGGGGGAGGGCAGATACACTGGCACCCAGGGAGACGGAAACAGTGAAGGGGGACATGAACAGTGTGGTCCCCAAGGATATTGTGAGATGATCTGTATTACAGTTAAATGACCACATTCGCGACGAAAACGGACACATTTCGATGGAATGAGGATTGAGACAAAATTCAAATGATTCCAGAGTTTTATAAGTGTTGCGAATTGAAGAATTAAAACAAAATCCCACGTAAATGAAACAAAGAAATGATTTCCAATCAAAAGGCACGCAAATCTTTTCGCCGTAAACTCACATTGTTCAATGTTTGCGCACATTAGGTGTGGAAGGAATTGAGGTGAAACGTTAATTGTTTTTTTGGAAGGAGTACTCATTCCCGGGCGAATAAATGGACGTCGCTTGGCCGTCAGTGGCGAGAGTGGGCCTGCCTCCCTTGACCTCGCGTCGGAACAGCACCGCGCGCGCCGCTTCCCAAAGCGGCCCCCGGCCTGAGAAACTGGACTCGGCGCTCAAATCTTCGCTTCCGCGTGGCCGGGGCGAGGAGGCTGGAATAATTGCGGTGGCGAGTGGTCGCGGGGCTGGCTGGGGTCGTAGGGGGGGGGGGGCGAGAGAGAGGGAGGTCGTCGTAGATATGGTGCACGCGCCGGGGGACGATTGGCCAAGAGAGGAGCGGAAGGGGGGTGAGGAACTGGATGGCTAATGATGCTCGTTAAAGTGCCGCCGAGATTACATCGGGTGGGTGGGGGAGTTTGCACGGGTATCAATTAGTTCGCGAGGTCGTATTCGAAGAGTGATTGCGCCGCGGATTCCCCCTGCGGCGTCGGCGGCCGTGGCCACTCCCGCCCACTAGTCCTCAAGAGGAGGTTCTCCTGCACATCACGGCACACGACCGAGCACCGCTCCAAACAGCACGAGAGAGGACGCAATTATGGCGAGGGAAGAAGTAGAAAACCCTTCCGAAAGAGAAACTAGGGCCGTGATCATGGTCACACTCCTCTGCTGGTCCTAAGGAGGAGTCGATTGCCTCATACAGCATTCGGAGTGATTACTGACCACAGTAGACAGCTGTTTGAGAAATCATCAATAGACACGTATTTTTCAAAACACGAACTTTCTGGATCAAAGAAATCCTGTATCGCATTCAAGACCGCTTTACGGTCTCGCAGAAACACCAATCAATGAGTAGGTGCCCACAAATACGCATGCGCATGACGAATAAATTATTTTGGGTCCGCTCGTCAAATTCGGACACCATTTAATTTTATTTCATAAAAATGCATGGTGCCGTGATTTTGATCAAGCACACGTTCTTGCTGCATTTCCCTACACGTGCCCCTCTTGTTTCTGGTAACAGCGTTAATTACGTACAAAGAAAAATTTACGGCATCACATGAAATCATCTATTATTTTACATTTAATTAGTCTTATAGTGAGCCCTGATAGTGAAATAAAATTACTGCTGTAGCTAATTACTGGTCTGAATAACTCATCTGAATGAGGAGCTGTTTAGTGATAAAACGTTTACAAGGAGAGACTTGGGAAGTATTTAGCGTTTGGAATAAATTTTCAGGAGAAATAATTTTAACGCTGTTTTCAAATGTGATAGTATGATTTGTTCATATGGTGTATTATTATTTCCTTTGGGAGTGATTTTCCAAAATTTTCAATTCCATACAAAAATATCGTTTACCTATCCTAATTACGTCATCGCATTGGCGACGTGAAAGGGAAGAAAATAAGGACGAAGCCAAGTGGTCGTGTGCTCTTAAATTGAAATCTCTAGCGTTTTTGAATTTCAAATAATTGCATCAAATCAGATCAGATTTCAGGGTAAAAATCAAAAGCGTGCCCAAAAATTTTGATTTTTCGCGGGGGAAAGAGTATGGAGAAGGCCACGATTGAAGGCCTTAAAAATCACGATATGAAGACTCATTCAATAAAAAAAAGGTTCCCACTCTTTTCTCAATATGTTATAAATGCGGCCTTACAAGAACAGATTGAATCAAGGAAGTTACGTGTTCAACAAACCGGGATCAACTAATCATTTGTTGTTGTTAGAAAGATAAGCCTTTTTTTTTAAATCGATTCGCCGAGGATGGCTGAAAGTAATGCTGACCGAAGGCTTGATTGCACTCGTTGCGATGCTTAGTCTAAACTCGCCAACTGCCGCTCGAGATATTTAATCGCCAATTGAAAGGGTTTGCCAGTTGGGAGGATTGGAGCGGCGACCTGTCCGCCCGACCCCGCCAGCAGCCAAGCCAGCGTTTCAATTCCCAGACACAACAAGACCCCGCGGCGAGCTTATCAGCGCGTCGAAGTGACCCGGGAGTCAACAATCGTTGCCCTCCACCCTCGGACAATTGAGGTGGCCGCGACCCATTGAAACGCACTCTTCGGCCATTGGATCAGAGTTCAAGATGAGTTGGATGCATTTCAGACTTAACGGCCTTTCGAAGTTCCACACACGCGCTCGCACGAACAAATAAACATCCGACGAAGCCACTATCTGATTGGCTGTTATTATTACTTGGTACACTTGTCATTTGAACTTGAGGTTTTGGATGAACACAGGCTGAGGAGAGCGCTACACTCCTAAGCCCCTCCTCAAAATACAACCAGGCACCCGACGTCTGATTTGACTATTCGTCTCACATAATGCTCGCCTGATTGATTGTGCTCAGGTGAGTCACCACGTTCATTCAGCACATACTAATGCCAATTTTAATGAAATGCTGGTGTGTTCACAATTGGAGAATTTCACGCTGAGGAGAATGGGCTAATTAAGACGATTGAAACACCGAATAAAGCAATTATTTTTTCCAGAGTAGTTTTTTTAAAAGGTTCAATGCCCCAAGGTCTATCGCGCGCTAAACTATCCTACGCCAAGCGAATGATTCGCTCTCCGTGACGAACACGATGGAGGGCGGAATGGTGGGGCGAGTGGCAACGCCAAACAAAGGCAGATGGCGGGAGACTACGGTATGACGATTGCTTGGGAATGGAACCAATTTCAACGACCTATCCTTGAAACATATTATAATACTATTATAATTAAAGCAAAAGTAATTTTTGCAATTAAATCTTTGATTTTACATAGTTAATTTTGAATTTTCCTAAGCAACGTACTCGCAAGAATCGGACCTCATTAGAACGACTTGTGAAACCTTTCGGTGATCTCAACTGGCAAAATTCGGTGGTGGTGGTTTGGAATATTGTTTTCCCTCGCAGTTTGGCCGTCAGTGATATTGTTGTTGACCGAGTTCCCTCTCTAAATAGTGCCGAAAACCCATTCTGTGGATAAACTGTGCGGGCTTTTCTTTAATCTTTGTTTCATAGCTGGGAAAAACATTATTGAGGATACATTTATCGCTCTTAGCACATTATATCGCTTCGTACGCAAATGACAGGGTCGGAACGTTGTCTTGATATTGTAAGGAGAGAAATGAAACTAAAAGAAGAAAGTCCGCCCTCTCATCCTTTCTTGGCAACTGGAAGATCTCCGAGCGAAGCATAAAACCGAAACTGACATATTTGATTTCCTGCAGAGTATACGTTTCGTTAACTGCCACCAATGATGCTTTTTTTCCTCCTGAAATTGCGACATCTTGATGCGATCTCTTTTTACCGCTGTGTTTGCTCTTTTTTTTCACTCCGCATTCAGCAAACGTTGATCGTGGTCGGGACACAAAGGGAAAAGTGATCTCAGGCCAAAAAAAATAACAAGAGGGGGTGATATTTGACTTGAGGTTTGTTTCTGGGAGAAAAATAAAATCCAAACTCGCTTGGAAAAAAACAGATTCATCACGGAAGGAATGCAATGCTTGTGGATTTCGGAAAAAGACAAAGTGATTTCCACCAGTAAATGGGAATGGCTCTCGAGAATTAAAAAAATTCAGAGTATGAAAATCATTCACCTTGACCGGGATTAAAATCCGGATCCCTTGATGTCCGACGGAGTGCTCAGGCCAGTTAAGCCGTCGAGGCGTCCTTTAGAGCCCCAGAAATTTCAGAGCTTAAGAGGACGCCTCATTAGCTTAACTGGCTTGAGCACTCGGCCGAACATCGAGGGATCCAGGTTCGAATCCCGATCAAAGCGGAACGATTTCAATACTCTAAAATTAAGGCATTGAAATGCATATTAGTGGATGACTCCGTTAGAAGTTACTGCAGCGGTATCTCCCGCAGTTTCTTGGAATATGGTATAATCTTTCAAAATTACAGTTTTGCTCCCTAAAGTGAAACGAGGGAAACTCTTTCCTCAAGGAGTGATGGAAGCACGGATATTAAATCAAATCGAAATGTACTCATCCAAGTTTTTTTTTTTTAAGTGAGGGCAATTCAGCCGATTTGGGCGTCGACGAAGAAGCAAGGGCGGAACACCTTAACAGCTGTTTATCCTGAAGAACATGCAACCCAACGCGCGCTCCATCATTCTTTTGTTTTCTTTCGGACACTTAATCGACAATTAAACGCCCCCAGTCTTTCATGCGAAACTAACATAGCTGGATATTTTTGGCAATCGATTTTCATGGCACAAGTAACATTAGAAATAAATAAATCGAAGAATTGAACGCAATCATTCTCATCCACTTTACCGATCGATTCTCCCTTTTGTCGACCTTTTTCTCTGAGCCGAATTTTAGTTTCTCTCGATAACATCAAATGAGACCACTCTCAGCAATTCGCTCGATCTCAGCCCTGCCAAAAAGGACTAATTTGCCAAGAATATGGCCGCGGGCAATGTTTGAATGAATTCAAGCGGTTCCGAATTCGTTTTATATCACCCGACCGACGGCAAATTTAATCCTAACCAGGAAACTCGATACTTTTGCTTCAAAAGTTCGTTCTCTGCTCTTTCGTGGCTCAGTATCTTTCCTCGAGTCATCCCTAAAAAGTATTCCAACAATCCAAATCCACTTGCCCAAACCTCAATTACATTTCTGACTCGACTGTTTAAAATTTTGAGGAAGTATTGTCAGGTCGAATCGCAAGGGCGATGGCGCCCAACGAAGATCCACGATCATCTTGCATTCCCCCATGGGCCGCTGGGGCGCCATACGCATCGGCACGCGCGCTTGAAATGACGACGTGTTCGACTTAGATTATCCGGGAGGCTGCCGCAAGGGAGCCTAATTAATGGAGCTGTAATAATAACATTAGCCTCCCGAGTCCCCCGCCTCGAACTGGTAGCCTGGTCCCCGGTGGCGAGTTAGGTAGGTCGTCCCCAGGGCGCCGGCCGACGTCTAGGACTGCGAATGCTACGCTTACGGCGGTCGCATAGCGTGTGCCGTTTTCACACCGGAGGCCACTCTTCCCAGTTTCCAAGGTCGCGGGCTGTTGGTCTCCTAAATCTTGACCTTCCCGGAGGGGGGCGGGTGGTGGGAGAAGGAGGCCCAGACGGGATCCGCCCCGGCCTCCGGGCGGCTCTCGAGTGCGGAGGGCTGGGGAGGGGGGGGGGTCCAAGGGGTTGAGAGAGAAAGGAGGATTCAGGACGTCCGCCCCACCAAGGGGGAGTCCTTGATTCCGGGATTCCGAATATTTCGGCGTCGAAAAGAATAATGAAAAATGCGGACAAAATGGTTTCTTCAAATAATGCGTCGAACTTCTGCGACTGAACTTTTGTCACAGGCGCGAGATGAGTCGAGGACGGAGAAGGATGACCACGCGGATTTTTCGCGGAAGATGGAGACGATTGCTTTTTGTTTTTCTGTCCCTTCCGTCTCCTGTTGCCCCGGAGGAGGGCGAGGCGGAGGGACCGAGTTCAAAGACCTGCGTCCAAATGAAGAGAGGGCGAGCGAGAGAAGGTGGGGTGGGAGTGGGGGGGGGTGGAGTGGAGGAAGAGCCGACCAATTCAAGCACGCCCCCCGTCGGCCGCTCCGCCCCCGACGGTCATTCCACGCCTCCGACGAGCGTTGCCGCGGAGAGAGAGAGAGAGGGGGGGGGCACCGGAATTGTGTGAAGGGATGGTCAAAAATTGGGGGATTCGGGAAAGGGGTGGAGACTGTTCTAGCCTCCTCTCTCTCGGACCACCTCCGCTCGTTTTCCTTGGGCGCCCCCGGGGGCGGGGCGGGGGTCTGAGGGGATTGCTCTTCTCCCCTCTTGGCCGAGAATTAATAACGGGGTGATCGGATCGTTGCCCTCGTCGATCGACTCCCTTTCTCCCTCGACACCGGTGCTCCTCGGCACAATTCCACGACTCTGTCGACGCGCGATCAAAAGACGATGGTGTCAAGGAAGAGAATATTTGCATTTACGGCTTATTTTTAATGCTATTTCTTTTATTCCGGTCCCGCCGAAGTTTGGTGTATGTGTGTGTGTGTATGCAGCTTCGTCGTAAGAACTACGCGAAGTATTGGTGGCAGGAAAGGCTTGTTAAAAAATATAATGAAAAAATGTAGGAATTGTGTTGTTATCACTATGGGCGATAGGACGTGATTCGGCGTTGTATTCGGCATCCCATGTACATGTCCTGCAAACCCGACCGGGATATTCGATAGTGAGGCGCTCGGGGAAGTTGACGGGTGCATGGGGTCCTATTGGCGGCGAAACTCCAGCGGAATTCGTCCAAGGAAGGGAAAAAGAAACAAATCGTCCTGCGCAAAAGGCTGGATGATCGGCAAAAACATCCGCTAAAACATAGCCGTGAACAATAAATGAACGCTTTTCATTCTACTCCATCGAATGCGGCGGTGATGACCACAGGAAGAAAAACTATTGCGGACGAAAAAGAAGACATTTTTGGACATTCTCCGTTCCACGTCATTAAGAGTTGGGTTATGTGCACTGTCCCAATCGATCACTAATGGGCTAAGTGCTCTTCTGATCGCCATCGGGCAGATAGAGAGCATATTTAAATGTAAATATGCGAACGTTCATTGCAGGAAAAGTACGGACTAGTTTCGCAGGGCGATCAACCCATAGCCACGAGTGTGTAAAGATAGAACTAGGCTTTGCGCGTTGAGACTAGCTTACTCTTCAGTTGGCTACTCCTAGACAGATAAATTAGGCCTTGGGGTGGTGAGTCTAATCCTTTCGCTCGATGATACCGTCTGGAATGATTCACATGATAATGTGTTTTGGCAAAGATTAAATACACAGGAGAGGTGGGCTTCATTCATTTAACATATTTTCACGAATGAATTTTGCATAAAAATTGCCGTTGATAGGTTTTAACCAAGCTCAGCGGTGCGTTTCGCGACAAATTGGTAAATATTTGAAATACAATGTCAATATTCACTTTAATAAATATTTTATAAATACCCTCAGTTAAACGGTGGGTCAATACAAACTTAATTTATAAATCGTGATAGGTCAATTGATCTAAATATTCGCATTCCAGAAAGATTCACGTCGACATGCATATACTTAACGTTAAAACAAAAAAAAATCCTATCCCTGCAAGGATGGCGTGTGAATTGACGCATGCGCACTTACTGGAAGGAGTCTCTTTTTGCGGATTTTATTTTTAACTGAAGCTCAAGCTTATTGCTACTCGTACGTTAACTCATTAATCAAAGCTTCGTATACATATTTAATTTTATTGATGAATGCATTACATATATATATATATATATATATATATATATATATATATATATATATATATATATACATTCTACGAAAGTCAAAAGAATGTGAATAATTAATTAAACGATGGAGCGATGTCGCGTTGGCTAACACAAATATAGATAGAAACATGAAAAAGGTCACTCAGGCGTATTCCGGAATTTTCGGTGGCAAAAGCATCGTATTCTGCTCACCGAAGGAACTTACGGAAGCTTCTTCCTCCCGCTTTGCAAGGTGCTTTTGCCACCGAAAATACCTGTATACGCGTGAGTGATCTTTTTCGTGTTTCTTTCTCTATTTTTGTTAGCCAAAACCGTCTCGCTCGCTCCTTTGTTTGAATGTGTGTTGTTGTGTGTATGTGTGTATATATATATATAAATTTATATATTTATATATATTTATGTATATATATGTATATACATTAATTTATAAATATATCTTTTTTACGTATATATATGTTTTTAATTAACATATATATATATATATATATATATATATATATATATATATATATATATATATATATATGTATATGTAAAAGCATGTAGTGAAGGTAAAATGAAATATAATACTAAGATAGTAAGCGTAACAAGACACGAGGACACTACGGTAAGCAAAGAGAATACGCCAAAATGGCCAACCCTTTTCTATATAACGCCAACGAACTGTCGATGTAAACACAACCCAATAATTAGGTGTTGATTTCTTACAAATGCTTATCGCTCAAAGAATTGGCTCTACCGCCGTTTTAAACCGAGTCGGAATTGATTTTGTCCGAAACCCGGAACCCATCATGACCTCACCACTGCACCGGCCACGATAGATTACGACCACCAATCTTCAAACTGCACCCTCGGCCTAAGAACGACTAATTTGCATGTCGTCCAACTCAAGTCTGCAGAACACATATTGGTTTCTAAGGTATAATTTTGTCGGTACGTACAAAAAAATAGATTGAACATTGTAAACTCTCGCTTTTTTATGCTGTTTCCACGCTGAAGCAATCGAGGTGACGTGGTGGTGTGCGTCGAAAGCCACTAAATCGCCGCGCCGAGAGTTTTTGCCGAATGCGTCGTTCGCGTGCAAGCAGTCGCATAACCTCCGTCTGACGGATTTGGTAGTTCCGGCAGTGACGTCCACCCCCAATTCCAGCCGAGATGGACGGAGGCAGTGCCGGAGACGCAGACCGAATGAAGACGGACGACATAATTCTCACGACGCGGCGACCACTACACCGACTGTATGGATTGATAGCAAAATACTCGAACAGGCTCCTCATGAAGAAAGACAAATTGCCGCTCGAAGTGAGGCGCTCCCCTGCAAGGTTAGCACCCAACAGAGAACCGTTTCCCCGTCACGAAATGCGCGGACGACGGTTTCTTTCCGGCCCATGGTTTTGGTGTCGAATTCAAATTTTTGGAAAGGAGCGAGCCTTTGAGCGGGAGAGTTGAAGTGACGAGGTGGGGGTGGGAGCGAGGGGTTCATTGGGTGGTGGTGGGGCGGTGGTGCCGCCGGCCCCCGCCGCGGGGTGGGCACCAGGACTCGGGGCAGACGGACGGCGGAGTGGTGGACGGTGGAGGAGCGTGCACCTTTCTCCGCCTCCGCTTGCAGCGGCACTTCCTCCCGGAGGCGCCCTTCCCGCCCCTCCGGCCCCGCTCCTCGCTGCCCCCGCCGCCCTCCTCCACGCCGGCAGCCGCCGCCGCCCTCCGGCCGCCACGCCTCCTCCTCCGCTCCCCCTTCTTCCGCCGCCCCGGGCGCCCTTCCCGCCCCTCTTGGCCGCTGCCACTCGCGGGGGCGGACGTGCTCTCGGGGGCGGCTTCCGGGGAGGCCGACGCCCGCACCGCGGCTGCTTCGCCCTCCGAGTCGGGGTGGATGCCTGTGCGGTGTTGGTGACGGAGATCCCTGAGGAAGGGAAGGGGGGAGAGAGAGAGAGGTGAAATCATTTGCTAACTGAAGAACCAATCATCATCATCATCGTAGATCATTGTGGTCATAGGGTCATAGGTCACAGGTAGGTGAATTACAAATCCTATGCTCACTATTCGTGCAATCCACATGATTCGTGAACATGGCTCTCCGGGAAAAAACAGTCGGGTAAATATGCTGGCGGAGAAGATGGCTGTTACACATATTTTTAGATATGTTAGATATTATGGTAAACTGCATGCCACCGTTAGGGTGTGTGGCAGGGGGTGAATGCACACCAGACTGAATTTGACCCGAAGTTGACCCCTACCGCGGTCGGACAATTTTGTTCTAATCTATTGCCGTTCGTGAAAAAACGACATCTTAAATCCATCTGTTCTACACTCAACGCCTCTAATTTAATTTACATGGCACCTTCTGCCGTAATACGACGGTGGTAATAATACATTTTCAACATCATTGCTATAGAGACATCCATCCAGTTAATGCAAGAGCTTCAATCTGTAATTCAACCTTTGCTCCGTGAGTGATTCCCAGCCTAGCTGCTCAAGTGATTTTGATGGTACGCCACTAAGTTTATCATAACACACGTGTTCGAATTCGGCAATTAATCCAACTTCGTAAGAATCCCATATACTAGCAGTATATTCTAAATGAGGCATAACAATCGACAGATAACATTTCTCTTTGACCTTTTCATCACATTTGCCTATTACTATTCTAATAAATCCTAATATTTTGTTGGCTCGTCCACTTAATCCCTGATTGTATTTCGCCCTAGAGAGGTTTTATGCCAGCTTTTAGGTAGGCCCAGTCTTATTTTTGAGTCGGATCCTGAGCTCTTAGCTCAAAATTACCTAAGGCTATCATATAGCTAGCGTAATCATCCCGAGGAATGGGTTGACATGTTTTTGTCATAGATTATACAATAGGTCGACATAATTCTAAGCCCAGTGGGGGGGGGGTTCAAGGGCACGCTCCAAAAAGGGGTGCGGGGAGAGAGTGGTGTTCACAGTTACTTTCCCTGGGCTGCCTGTGGTTTCCCAGGGTGGAGGTCATATAACCGAGAAAAATCACAGCCTCAGGGTAGCCGGGGATTTCCAGAGGCATCGCTCGGAAACCAACCACGCCCCCCGATCATTAGAATAGTGCTCTGCTCACTGGACCACCGCAAACTGAAGAATTTGAGAGTTAAAAAATAACTTCACCAAATCTTTTTGGTGGTTGCAAGAAAAATGCAATGGAAATGTGAGACATGTCTAAACATTTTGGCTGAATGATTTGATTGCTTGTGCCTCTGTGTGTCCTTACATATGCTCAATCTTCCCTGCCTGCATTTTGAGGAGTGACAGGGGTTTAGAATCAATACTATTAGAAAACACAGAGAGTGCAACACTCCAAAGTATTCAGGAATTGAGCGGTAAGGATTCATCGCCTGCTGGTGACTTCAATTCCATTCATAAACGCCCTGAGGAAACCCCTTCTAAATATCACCAACGACTATTGCCTGAAGCGGTTCGATTTCTGACACGACCAGCAATATCAAATCCACTTAACTGTGCATGAACCGTGAAAGGTGACGAAGATGGGAGTGGGAGAGGAGGACGGTAGCCGCGAGTGGAATGCGCTCTCGTTCAGGGGGCAATACCTAGTTTCCTTGGGCGTCCCAATTCCTAAAAAATAATTCTAAAAGGTGCGCACTTTTCACTGTCCTTTGGTTTATGCAGATGAATGGATGAAAAGACTGGCGATGAATTAGCCGCATCGGACTAATCAGAATCGATCAGGTAATAATGCAAACCAACCAGACTAGATGGCACCAAATGCTTTGCGATAATACTAGATTGAAGACCTTTAAAGTTAAATGGAATGGTCTGAGGCGTCACTTGGTGGAAGCGATTCATATCAGAAAAGGAAATACTTTGTTCTTCCACTTATATTTTAATGTGGAAGAACTTTGTAAGTCGAAACCAAGGTCGTGAATAATAAAATATAAGTGGAAGAACAAAGTATTTTCTTTTCCGATATTTAAAGTTCGCGTTTAGCATTAAATTGTGGGCTAGTATGCCGTAATTGACAGCGATCAGTATAGGAATTTCCCTCACCTAAATTAGGACACTTTCAAATCAAGCATGTCGTTTATCGGAACAACCAGATCATTTACAAGCAACGCAATAATTTGAAATGAACCAACAGAACTTTCGTACATTGCCTTCCAATCGTGGCGTGTTGATACGCGCCTTGTCCCTATGTGTGTGTTCCGATTGGTTAATTTTCTTCAATAGAATTCATTCATTGGATAATACATGAAATTTTCGCCGGTGGGATTTGCAATTAATGACTCTTGATGGAAGAAGTCGATTCACGCTGATCATGGCCGCGGGCATGACGGCAGTTATATTCAACTTTTTTGAAACAGATTTCCTGAAGAAGAGATAGGCGACCGACAGCTAAGATAATTTGCGCCATTAGGGATGGACAGGAAAGGATGAAGGGTGGAGAAAAACCCAGCGTCGGGATTAACCTACTCTTGTCGAAAGGCACCAAGAGGTCCGCAGTTTAACGTCCCACCCGACGGACGTCGTACTCGTTCAAAGTACTCTCCACAAAGAACCTCAAGTAGGGATTGGAATTCCACTGAAAATATCTGTCGCCTCCGGGATTTGAACCCGGACCCTCTCGATCGGAAGCCTGTACGTTAGCCACCGCACCATCCCGATCCCGAAGACATTGCGGCTCCTCATTCTCATTGGCGATTAGCGTAAGCGTAAACGAAAATTCACGACACGAAACACGTGTCAGATACATCTCAAATTGCCTCCCCCGAAAGCGGAGATCGGAGTGATTCCGAAGCCATACTGTGAATATGCGAACTTAAACGAAGTGGGAAATTACATGAATTTGGCTATAATTCGATTCACGATTGCAATCTCTTAGAAAAATCTCCATTTTGATTCACGCTTGTCCGGAACAAGTTGCATTGACCTTTCCCAGCAAAGCTTGGGTTGAAATACTTTTGCGACAGTGCCGTCATCTCCCAACAAATAGCGTCTATCTCCCGGCAGTTGGTCCAGATAACAATTTGCTATCAAAAAACTTTGGCAGTATTTTTTGCCATTTATCGTTTCCTTCAACATCTTCATTTTGTTTCCTATACAGGTATGTAAAACATAATGCCTTCATGTGGGCTATTCAGGATCCAACTGACCAAAGTAAATTTTTCTCCAGCGGATGCTTAATTGTTTTTTATTATTCAGCAAAGCGAAGCCTATCAATTTTTGCATTTAGGAAAATCTGCCATAGTTTTTGCGTAAAAAATCCTGGCAAACGGGAAAAAACTCTCGGGTAAAAGTAATAAATCGATCACTGGTTGAAATATATTTTTATTTTCTCCAAATTTTTCGATGTCAGAATTCTAAGAAAAGTCATTTTTCTTCTCTACTTTGCAGCTAAAAGATCTGAACCATAAATAAGCAGAATAAATCAGGGGGAAAAATATATTGCAGATCAAAGAGCAAATTACTAAAATTCTCAATAAGAGCGCCTTCATATATCGACACACGAATACCAGTGCCTCCGCCAGTTGCTTCCTTTAAGGCATCGACAGGACCCTCGTTAAGGCACCTCGTCACGGCCTCTTTGACATAATTCAGTGGCCCAAAATGATACTTAATGATAAAGGGGTTGTACTCGGGTCGTACTCAAAGACCCATATCTCGTTACCAGTAATCACCTCTTCTAAAAAATTCGGGTCACTTCGATTTTCAGGCGAGCGCTTTAACCAATCAAGTGCCCTCCTCTTACACTGTGACTCTTTCCGGTCCAGGTGAATTATTTCCACACTTCTGAAGTAACTCTCTCGGCGTCTTTCGAAGTTTGCACGTATTTCTTAAGAACTCACTACGGGGTTTACAAGTATCTCAAAATCTTCATGGATGTCTTTGAATCTGAAGCATTTAGTGAAATACAAGGATTGTCCCGAAAAATATTTATAACCGATGAAAGCATAAATTGCTAAGATTCTTCATAAAAGCACCCTTGTGCCCGAACACATCGATGTCAGTGAATCTGCCACGCTTCTGGTTCCGTTCCCGGCAGGCGTCGACGGGAATCTCGAACATGTACGTCGTCATGGCCTCTTTGGCATAATCCAGTGGTCCAGAGAGGTACTCAATGGGGTTATAGTTGAGTTGTATTCAAAGGCCCATGTCTCGTCACCAGTAACCAACTATTATTAAACATCCGGGTCACTTTCACCGTGGTCCAAGAGGTCCAAGGCAAGATTGTCAAACGGGAAGCAGTGTTCCGACAGCACCTTGGGAACCATCTTGGCACATCCTTTCTCGTGGCTTATTATTCTGTAAGAATGCAATGCATAGTGGTTTCCTGAATATTGCATTCTTCTGCAATCACATCCTGACACTTGCAGGTCAATCAGAATTGAGCATGTGTCTCACTTTTCGGACACTGATATTACATTGTATTGTTGATGGATGTGTCAATGGGCATTCCTCATCGTCAACCCTCCCGGGACATCTTGTTGTGCCTGCGGAAAACCACTCCTCGAAACATTTCTCTATCCCCCGAACTCGATATTCCGAGATTAACACGCGATCCTCGAACAGGGTTGCGGCGTTGTAGTGATCAGCACACTGTAACGGCCCACAGACGACTGACGCGGGTCGCGTTGCTTTCCCAACACCTCTCCCACCACCTATCCCGCCAAAAAATCGCCCCACTCCCATCGTTCACGTCGGCGGAAAAAAATTGAAATCAACATTTTTTTGTACAAACCATGTATTTGCAAAAACTGACTTGTAGGTATATATTTCCATTAAATGGGATCTCCCATTCCCTCAGCTGATTCTCGCAAAGGGAAAGCTGGTGGTTCTTTCACTAGTGGTAGGTTAATCGTAGGTTGTTGTCCCCGGTAGACATTATTATATTTGAAACGACAATGGGTAAAATGATTATAAACAGTACAATTACGCACCAAGTCATGCTGTTATAACGCTTCATCATTTGAATTGGTGTTCTTATTTCTCATGTATGCAATTAGTACAACATAGTATATACCTGATATTCAGTAGAGCACCGTGCAGGGGATTTTGTAAGTTACTGCGAATAACAAAAACTCAAAGAGTCCATACAGCCCATTAGTATTTTATGTTATAACTGAATACGGTCTCAAATCAACGTCTACGGTATCAAATATTTTCTGTTGTATTTAGCACATAATACAAAAATAATAATAATTTCGGGTGATAAAGAAAAAATAAATTTACTGTGTCCGAATCAACCCCAGAGTTTTTCGTAGACACCCTTGACTTGGTGGAAGGGTCTTTCGCGCGACCTCCGTGGCGTGGAAGATAACGACTTCTCCTTTGAGGAGCCACCACGAGGGAGCGCCAGACTGGTCCAAGCAGCATCCGTTCCGCAATTAGGCGACTGCAAGGTGACCCCAATCAAAGATGATATTGCGTCAAGTTCGATACACTTTATATTAACACGAAGGCAAAGGGAAAAAAGTTCTATGTTGTTTCCCATAAAATACAATTAATGCATGCGTGATTTTCAGGATCCAACTTAACTAAGTACATGTTTCCCCAGCAGCCATTTAATCGCTTTTCATTGAGCGAACTCTGGTCAATTCAATCACTGATAGTTAATTTATCGCGAATATGGTCAAGACAAAGAATGGCCAACAAAGTCAATTGAAAAAAAAATATTTAAACATTGGGAAATATAATAAAAATATTATTATATATGTATCATTATATATATATATATATATATATATATATATATATATATATATATATATATATATATATATATTATCAATGTAAAATTTAATACTATGCTCAAATCCCAAAATATTTCACCTGAATATTAGTACTTCCTTTATTGTTTTTGTTCATTCCCTCTGTTAAAGAAAATTTAAATTCATTTTTCAAACGGTATTCCCTGCGTTTAGGAAAACCTGCCGCAGTCGTCGCTTCACAAGTTGGCAACCCTGAGCGAAGAGTGGCCTGCGGGGCAAACGACGAAGGAATTAGCTCGTCTGGAGTGAGCGCTACCACGCCGCGAGACGTCGCACCGCAAAACCGCGACGGCTAAAATCGAAGCGAGCGCGCTGAGGAGTCGGATGGGTTTCCTTCTTAATCAACGCTCTCTCTTACACACGCGAGTCCCTCTCTCTCCCCCCCTTCCCCCTCAGGGGGCGGCGGGGAACGGAAAAGACCCCCCACCGTCCCCCTAGGCTCGCGACCCTCGCCAGCAAATCAAACTGGCACGTCGGTCGGTCGCGAGAGGGAGGGAAGGATTTTGACATACGGGAGGGGATCGCGTTTCGCCCCCCAATTCGCTTGTCGATCGCCCCTGACGGAGACCGTGGGCGGACTATATTTTTTTGATCTTCTTAAAAAGGGAAATCTAACACGTGGGCCTCGCAAAAAAAGGGCTCGCGGACCACTCGGGATGTCTGGATTCCGAGAGGAGAAGACGACCTCCGGTGTTGTCAGGAGAGGAGAAAGCGTCCGCTGGTCCTTGTTCAATAAGTGGCGGAGGAATCATGGTACACAATAATTTTCTCAGGGAATCCTGTGAGTAAGGTTTCCGCAAAGGCCCTGAAAACCGTTTCATGCCAACAATCCGCCCTTCGAAGGTGCTCCCTCTAAGCCTGAACTCTCTTTGCTTTGGGTAACATCCTTCACGTGTTTTTCATGCCTCCTTGCCCTGCCCTCCCTCCACGCTCCATCGTCCTCCCAATCCTAACAGGAATACTAAGAAAGATATACAAAGCGTGGAAAGACAAGGTGTGTTCAGAAATAACGGGAATTTTTAAATTTCGCGGGTTTATGGAGTCCGATTGTCAAACTTTTTTTCACTATGTTGGTATATATGCCCGTAAACTGTGATAAAATGTTCAGCTAAATTCATTGTTTACTTTGTCTGTGGCAGCCGCGTTTAGGTTAGACGTGTCTTTATGAGCTCGGCGATTTTCGTTTGTTAGAAAAAATGGATCACTCGAAAAGCGTGTGAAATGTTCACAAAGGCCAAAATGGTGAGTCTGCTATGAGTAAAACAAGAGTGGTATTATAAGCGTTTCCAATATGGCCGTGAAGACGTTGAAGATGACGAACGTCCCAGCACATCAACAACTGATGAAAAAGCGAAAGAAATGGTTATGAATGATCGCCGAATCACAATAATCAGAGAAGTCACTGATGATATTGGCATGTGGAATTGGCTCATGCCATGAAATATTATCGAATAATTTGGGTTTGAAACGCGTGACAGCAAAATTTGTTCCAAAATTGTTGAATTTTGAAGAAAAACAGCGGAAGCGAATGGAAGTTGCTCAATGGAGTCAATGAAAATGAAATCAACCACGATGCAGAATTACTGAAACGTGTTATAACAGGTGACGAAACAAGAGTAAACGGATATGACGTCGTAACTAAGTCTTCATACAATTTCTTTGATCCAATTTTTTTAGCAAATGAAAATCGCCGATCTCATAAAAACACGTCTAACCTAAGTGGTTGCCGCCACACACACAAAGTATAAACAATGAATACGGCTGAAAATGTTATCATACTTAAGGGGCGTAATAAAAAAATTAGGCAATCGAACTCTCCAAACTAGCGAAATTTAAAAATTCCCGTTATTTTCAGAAAACACCTTGTACATACGTAATGAATGATCATTCCTCAGATTTGCTTTCAGAAAGAGCAGAAGAACTTGCAGTACCCATATACACGCAACCAGCAATTATGCTTTTTCTTGTGATGGCCATGAACGCAAGTTATCTCGTGAACTTCACCTGTTCACCTGAACTTCATCTGTCGACGTCATGCTCCCAGTTAAGCTGATTACTATCATACGTGCTATTAATCACTCAATGCAAGATCATTTTTTAGTGTAATCATAACTGCAGGACTTGTGTAAAATATGGAAAAAAGATGATAAATGTTATCGGCAATTATAAGGAAATTCATTCAAAAGGTGTATACGCGATAGGTTTGAAAATGAACTGCGGCATTTACGAGGATGAATATTATAAAACTAGATAATTGCGAAACCGTTTCAATAATTTTTGGAATTTTAATCAATATAAATCTCAATTCTTGAGGTTTCTGTGTGAGAATGAAATAATAATCCTCTCAAATGTGAGGGAGTTCTGGGATATGACTTCCATTTCCTCTTCCTTTTTTGCGAGTCCAGAACAGATCTTTGTGGACTCGCAATTGATGCCAGTAGATGATAGAGTTTCCCTTTTGAAAATATAACTCACTCTCCGCTTCACGCAGTGTCGTCGCCTGTTTGCCATTCCGAATTAAGAATCAAACTCGGGCTCTGCGAGAAATGCCTCGGCTCATGAGAGGCAAAATTTATTTTCGTCCCAGTTCCAGCGGCCATATGGGTGCACTAGTCGTGACTTAGAGAATCGCACCCTCTGACGCCTTCCAAGACTCAAGAAACCATTGTTTCAAGCTGTCGATGGATTGGTGTGATCATCAAATGCCAGTCGATTCGAATTTTTGAGGGCGCTCTTGCAGTTAGTCGCTCGCATCTTCGATGGTGTCCCTCCGGCCGCGCCGACCGTGGAGGGCCGCTCATAGACCGCCCCCACCTTCGATTGCGACGCGGAACTAACGAAAGAAATGCCTACATTTAAAAGCATGACGGAGCACCAAATCTTCACGGCCAACCACAGTCTAGTTTTCTCAAAGCCTGAGGAAGTCTTTGGTTAAAAACTCAAATTGCGTGAAAGATGTAACCAGCAGTTGAAAATTTCCATCCAATGATCCATCTTCGCCAGGAAAAATTCCTTATCCTTGATGGACTGATTTTCATTTGATTTCCATCAATCTACGTCTTGAAGTTCCCTTCTTTCTTCTTGAAAATATGTTTCCTCTGCACAAGACTTACATGACGGATGTTTTCCTTTACTCGATTGAGTTTTTTTTATGAGGCCTTCGATAATTCCTCAATCGGCAGTGTACTCGCTGACGACTCGCGGATTACCTCTCGCAGTGCACATGTTTATAGTTCGCTCAATGAACAAAGTAGAAGAACCAAAGTTTTCATACTACCACAGATGGATGCGTACTGAGTATAGGGACGTTTAGACACCAAGATGGTGATTTATCCACCACCAAGCTAGGCCAAAACGTAAGTCACTTTCTTAATAGCCCTTGTAGAATGCGCGAATATTATAGAATTAAATTTATCACAAGAATTTCTCTGATGGTAAATAAAAAGTTAGTTGTGAACAAAATAGTTACCAATTTCTGCACTGCTAATCGCCCCTCACAGTACTTATCCTGGGTTGGAAAGCAAAGATCCGCATCCATATGTCCACTCGCATCAGAACACACATTCGCGTGCTCCCTTGGAATGACTCGTACGTTGAAATCACTTGCGTTGCGAGAAGTAGCACTAAAACAATTCTCTAAACTTCCGGTTTTCAGACGGTTGACATAGCACTAGAACACGTCTCCATACTTCCGCTTCTCAAAATACACTGGATGAATGTAACGACCTGAAACCTGCGCATGCGTGTTGAGGGGGAATGTTACTTCCACACGCCACCAGGAGTGCTTCTGAAGGTCATTTTGCTTGCGGTCTACAAGCATGTGTGCATTAGTTTTCGGCCTAACCTCGTATACCACCCAGGTTGATGGACATTATATTCCGCTCCGACATCCCGAGGGAAAATAAAAAACACTCAGGCTTGTTAATTAGGGGCATTTCACTTGCCCGAAAATATTTCATACGAAATTAGAATCTGAATTAGGAATTTTGGCTCTATACTTTCAAAATGAATTTATCTTTCTCTTTCAAAAATGCCCCTTTGATTGAGATGAAATTATTGCGCTGGCTGGCGCCCCCCAGCGCTCTAAATAAATAGGAAATGTTTGCCAGCGAATGTTTACTCACACCCATTTCGTTGAGCGTTCAATATTAGGCCCATGCCATTCGTCAACACTGCAACGGATAGACGATACTAAAAATTTTCTTTGCCTAATTATTATAAAAATAAGGTTCGAATAAAATGCATCAATTTGAAACCAGATTTGCGAATAATTTTCATAAGAAATAAAACATGATATCTTCCAATTTGATCAAAATTTCTTCAGATAGGTGCAACATGACCAAACCATATCCTTTCGAATTAAAGGATATATTTAATTCTTTCGAACGAAAGGATTTTTGCAAGAATGTGCCCGCCACTGTGGGTATAGGTTTGCATACACATATGTGTTGATTTAGCAAGTGGTTTTGTTCCTTTTTATGGGTGGTGAGCTAACACCCCCCGCCATACGCCCTTTCGGCGGCTTGCGGGGTATTATGTAGATAAACATATTGAACCCTATTGTAATCTGAATGCAAGGATGAGAATACTACAACAATAAGAATACTACTCGATACTCTCATATGCTACTTTTATAAAGTGCTTGTAATAATACTTCAGAATCATGTAATATCAACTGCAGAATGCAGATGGATAGGGAAATGTAATAGGTAAAGAGGGGAATATAAATATGCATATTTATCGTTTTTTCAAGCTTCAAATTCGCACTCGGGTGAAGAATCTCCTCAACAGAACCACGCGTTAGTGAGTGCGGCAGATGGGAATTTATTCATCGGAGTAATTTGCGACTTCTCCCGTGTATTGTAACCACGCCCTTGCCATACCACCGCCCAACAAACATGCGAACTCCCGATCGGATTGACTGACTGATTTGACGCGTTTCTCACCCCCCGGGCTCAGGTCTCTCGGGAGCCGGTTGCTTGTGGTTGATCGGCTCGGCGGAGCAGTAGCTCTCCATAGTGCGGCGGGTGCAGCCTTGCCTGCAGCACTCGTCCGACACGCCCTTGCCGCTCTGCAGGTACGCCACCACTGAAATAAGAAAGAGGAAAACAAATTTAAATCACTCACGACCCAGAACCATCACGTGTCGTGCACGTCTCTGAATGGACAGTCGTTAAAAGCAATGACCACCCTCTTCGACACAGTTCCTCAATGCAATTCCTCTTCCGTGCTCGCTGTTCGCGGGAGAGTTCAGGGGGAAATCAGAGAGGTAATCGGAGAGCTTTGGTGTACCAGGGTGGAGCAGAATTACCTCCCTAGTTTTAAAGAAATCACTGAAGAGCGCGCGGGTAAATTAGCGGAGTAAGAGGAATGATTTCAGCCGGGGGAAACAACGTTATTTTTATTAATTACCATGCATGGGTCTGGGGAGCATCGAGACTTTGTCGTTGACATGTTCTTTAAGAACAATGATAGTGTGTTGGTGACGCAGAGGGCGCTGTGGTCTAGCGATGAAGCCTATTTTCACCTCTCCGGATCAGTAAATAAGCTAGTTTTTCGTTACTAGGCGACTTACATCCATCGCAAAATTCATCCAAGACCTCTCCATAGCCCCAAAGTGACAATTTTGTGTGCTGTGTCCTCCATAGGCATTATTGGTCCAAACGTTTTTGAATCTTGAGGTTCAACTGTTACACAAATGTTCATTGACTGCCCAAGCGGGCAAGTATAAACCGTCCCGGTGAGTGAAGTCCCACCTTTACCGGTCATTGTACATAAGAAAAGCATGGCATTGAAGAAAGAAACATGGCTGAGGTGGAAGTATGACTTGCGAGAAAGAAAAACTTAAAACTAGGAATAAAATATGGATTCTTAATCTAACAAGAAAGGAAAGCCGACAGGGAACGGCTTTTTACAAATAAAGAACGTCAGTAACAGCACTAACTGCCCACCGGCGCACTCTGAACTCTATGCGCTATTGTGAGATTCTGGCGAACTTTTTACTCCCCAAAACGGAATACAGGGTTCGTCCGGAAAATAAGTGTACTGAGCTCAGGAAAAAAAATTTATTACACTTTTACATATCTTAAGCTAATATTCCTCAAAATAGGACCCTTGTGAGTCGATACACTTGTTCCAGCGGCGTTCCCATTCCTGGAACGCTCCCGCGAAGGCATCATCGGGAACCTCTCGAAGACTCGTCGTCGACCTCTTCTCTGCCCTCCACGAACATCTTGTGCCACCGAAAGATCATGTTTCTGGACATGGCTGACTCCCCGTAAGCCTGGTTAATCATACCGACAGTTTCGGTAGACGATTTCCCAAGCTTTACCGCAAATTTGATGGAATAACGCTGCTTCGGCATCGCGTTCCGTGACGTGGGTCGAGCGTGGAGGTTCGCGTTAACAGAGCTCCTCAATACACCACAGCTCAGAGCCGACTGCCTTTTTCAGCGTCGCTTGCCAACATACCCCCCTCCAATCGCAGCCCGTCGGAGCGGTGCTGGGCGCGCCTGGAGCGGCGCGCCCAGCCCAGGAGTCAGTACACTTATTTTCCGGACGAACCCTGTAGCGTGGTGGGGAAGGTGAAACGAAAGCCTATTGGTTTCAATAAAATGGTGCCACGGCTCATACCGCCCGTCGCTCACCCCAAATCCTCCAAGAACCAAATCCCGGCCACCAGATCTCCTCGGGTCTGGTGGCCGAGATCCCCCCCCCCCCTCGCTCCCCGGATTTGAGCCCATGCGACTTTTTCTTTGAGAATATCTCAAATTTGAGGTTTAAAAAGTTTGACCAAGAACCTCGGAAGCTTTTATGGAGGAAATTACAGATTTCATCACTGAAATAGCGCAAGATATCCTGAAAAGAGTTTTCGAAATCTTTTTTGAACGACTCGACGTGAGTATCGCTCACCAAGGTCGTCATCTGGATGAAATGAATTTTTAAAGCTCAGTGATAAAAAAATTACATCAGAAGCAGTTTTCTGAAATAATTTTTTTTTAATTATCTGGGTTGGTTGTTTTACAATTCACCCGCCAAATCAGGGAATTTATTCTGCTTCACCCAGTTCAAAGGTAAACAGCTGTGGCTTCCACGTGATACATCGCAATCAGGGGAGTGGTCGTTTGGGCGGGGTGTCGGGCGAGGAGTAACGGGAGCAGGGAGTTGGATTGAATGTGAAAACCACTCTATTCCTATCTCTTTCGAATCCTTCGTGAGAGACACGATTACAAGGAGTTTTCGGCCGCATTTCACCTCTTAGAAGGAACGGTCGTAAAATATACACAGGAGAATATTGATTCAGAGTCGAAATTTGCATGTAGTCGAAGAGAGAAACTGGCTGGGAGAAGAAGGAAGAGAGTGGGTGGTTATCGGTAATCTACCGGTTGAGGTCGGTTTTGGATGGACATTAGATACCAAATGGTGGGTGCGACCACTTCCTCGACTCCTCCAACAAAGCACACGACAATGTCATGATGGACGATATAGAGAAAGAGTGGGTGCAGGAGATGATAAGAGACAGCAAGATGTCAACAGTCGTGATAGTGAAGACTATAAGGACGTAAAGGAGATGGTGTGCGTATGGCAAGGAAGAAGAAGTTAATGCCAGTTGATAGGAACCGTCCGAAATCTGCCCTGAATGTGGAAATTCCTTTGCTTCTAGTAATGACCAATGAACGAGTAGGAGCGGATAGTAAGTGTCTTTTTTCACTCTCCGCGACGCTGGCTCCCCTAGCGTCCACTTGTATCCCCATGAACGATGGGCCTTGTATACGGACACATTGATCGAGCAAACTTTCCGGGATTCAAACCCGCTTACTTTTAGTAACATGCGCCCTTACATTATTTACACCTGAGTATCCGGAACTTAAGGTTTTCCACTTCTAATTTCAAGGTAAAAAGAACACGCGTTCGTGTACATCGACCAGAGATTTGACAGTAAGGCGAAAAGGAACGGAAAGGAGAAAACAGTTTTAAAAAGTTATCCTGGCTATGAGGATGTAAGATTATTGTTGAAAATTTATTATTCTACTTGAAATTAAATGGTTAACCGCTCCATTTCGGACGACGACCAACCGTTTTCAAAATGGATGCAAAAACAAGCAAGCGTCAGTGCTTGCATGTCGCTTCTCACCGCAGTGATGTTTGCCGATGAAAAATCTTCGTGAGATTTTGCCAATAATTGGCCAGAGAGCATTGGACGGCACCGCGCGAGTCAAATGAAACAAAAACGGGGCGATGGGATGGTGAGGCTGATATCCGTCACGGACTAACTGCGCGGTTCGGAGTCGGCTTCCGGCAGCTTCCACTTGCCATCATCTGCTATTTCTTGCCTCCTATTTATGACACGCCGAGTGTTCTTTTCGTCCGGACAGCTATGAAATGACCTACGTGTGCAAATGAATCATGTAGAAAAAAAATTCAATACCGGTTCACCAAAATCATTTTTTTGATATTTTACATACAATTATTGACGCTTTTCAATTAATACGTAATTATTAATAATTAATATTAAGTTATAAGTAATACGAGGGCTGTCCATAGATTACTCTCGGGTATGCTATTATCATACACTGGAATAGATGCAGAAAATGTATTATTTTCATCTCAAAACTACGTATGCCTACCCTTTTTATACATATTCACCGAGCAGATTAAAACATACCTTTGAACATATCCCTGAACTAGTTTTCAAATTCCTACAGCATGAAATTTTGCCGCCTGTGATCGCAGCCAACCGATGACGGTATCTTGAAGTTCCTCGTCGAGACGAGCACATAGCATGTTGTAGCCTGACTTTTCAGTCGTTTTCCCATGCAACAGAGTCGTATCAATCTGAGGAACGCTTTCTAAAGGTTTCAGATATCGTAAAACGCCTTTTTACACGAACGTTTTCATCAATTTTCCGGTGCAATTCATTGTTCACGACAGACGGGGCGGCCACTAATGTCATTATCATCATGGGCATTAGTGTTCACTCTTGAACAAACGCACGACAACACTGACGCACAACTCTTGTCACTCACCCATCACATTTGGCCCGCACAGAGCACAAATTTCCCAATGATGAATTCCAGCAGATTCGAAGTGTTTTTATCAGTAAAAACCTTATCGCTGAACTGACTTCACATTTGGCGTGTATTTCAATTGCATTGCTCATTTGGTTTCGCTGTTGTAAACAAACGACCAGCGGCGTGGTCTTCCAAGCACTGCAGTTCTGAGATGTACTGACCCATACTGTGTGCGTCAATACAGCGACCATTCGGCTTCCTCTTCCATAGTTCTCATGCTACACGATAACGGAGCTTACTTTCTGGACAGCCATTTGTTTCACTCAACAGATTTGAAAATATTTCGAAGCATTATCATTACCGTAAAAATATTCATTTGCCTCACCTAAGTAGATTAATTCATTACGGACGCGAGTCACTGAATTTAAGAAATGATAAAACATGAATACTTGGTCCTTTAAAAATTTTATTGGATGATGCTGTCAATAGTTAAGCGGAGAAAAGCGCAAGAAGTTGGAATTCTAATCATAAAAATACATAAGAAGCCGATTTGAATGCCGTAACACGCAGCCGAAATTTAAGTTCAGCATAAAATACGTATTAAATTGGAATTTGTTCATTTTCTTTCTATTCATTATTTTTTCCATTATTTTCTATCGCAATTCTGTTGTGGCTAAAGTCTAATACCTTGACTAATACCTTTGAAACGGCAACTCTAATTAAATAAACGTTATTTTCAACCCAAGAGGTCAAAGTCGACCTGCATATCTATGCTCGCGACGCCATGCTTTTATCATTGAGTGTAATTAACCCCTGTATTGATCTCTGCCTTTCAATTCCATCTAGTTATTCCTCAATGCATACTGCACTCGTATCTCTCAGCGTCCATCACAGGATCCCACATCACGGACGCCCTTCCTGCAGAGGACAGGGCTACAGACAGCGACAGTGCGTCCGGCGCCATGTCACCTAGGGCGTTCTTTGAATGCGTTCTTGTTCACGCGTAAGTTGGGTCTGCGCTTTCGACAAAAGCCTTTGGGTAGTATGGACAGGAGTATGCATTCAAGGATTACCGGATTTAAACGAAGTCTCTCCCCATAACTTTTTAAACATCAACTTAAACCTAACTCGCCTATTTGCACTTGCCTTAGGGCAGGTATTAGAACTCTTGTTGGTATAACCCTAACAAGCAGATGGGGATAAACATATACGAGGGTAGGCTGATTACTAATGCACAGATGCTTGTAGACCACAAACAAAATAATCTTCGGAAGCACTCCTGGTGACAAGTGGAAGTAACATTCCCCCACAACGCGAATACGCAGGTTTGAGATCGTTACATTCATCCGGTGTATTTCTTTTCAATCGCTGAAAAAGTTACTCCTACTAACAATTTTCAGTTCGTTTTTACACAATTTAACTCATTTCCAATAAATTTATGGATGGAATAAAATTACGATTAAAATTAAAATTTAACTGCTGAAAAAGTGACTCGTCGTTTAAAGGCTGTTTATGGTGACGATGCTGTTGATAGGTCTACTGTAAATCGATGGGTAGTAAAATCTCGTGGTTGCGTGTCTGGAAAAGCCATAATTGTTTATGAAAAACACGCAGCAGACGTCCGATCACTGCCACAGACGATAAACATCGCAAACTCGTCGAAGATTTGATTCAAAATGACCGGCTATTCACTCAAAAGCGTATCGCAAACTATATTGGAATATCCAAGGAACGTGTCGGCTTCATTATTGAACAATTGGGATACCGTGAAATCTGTGCACGCTGGGTCCCACGCCGTCTCACAGACGAGAACAAACAAAACCCCGATCCCGCCCCCCCCCCGACCTTTCATTCGACACTCATCATTGACGTTTGGCCAGTGTCTTAGATGCATTTGAACTCTCGGTTTGTTCAGCTTCAGGATTTAGCATCTAATATGGACTAAACTGAATATTATACCAACAATATGGCTAAATACCGCAAAAATAAGTTTTTAAGCTAAATTAGCGTTTTGGACTTTGACAAAAATTTGTTTATTTTGGAATGATGATGGGTAGATTGAAATTTTGGGGTCCATTGAGATTAGGTTCCGGAAAAAGGAGGAAAAAACTAGCTGGGCGGGAAGGAAGATTTGAAGAAAAGTCAGATGGAATGAGTGAATGAGAAGAGATCGACAGGGGAAGTGGGAGAAGAGAGACCGGGAAGATAGAAAAGAGAAAGAGAGCGAGAAGAGATGGACATGAGGGACACTTTGGCAAGGGGCTGAAACACATCATAATCGTAGAATGCAATGTAATTAAGCATAAAAATGTCCGCATAATGCAGGAGACTCCAAGGGCCTTATTTGTGGACTTAATACGATAACATACCTTCACATGGTAGTAGTCATACATAATGCCCCGCAAGGGTGTGTGGCGGGGGTGTTCGGGCACCACCCCTCAAAGAGAATTTAATCACATACAGAACCAACAAGTTCTTGCAAATCTACACCCATAGAGGCGTATATATTCATGCAAAATCCTTCATAACTTACACGCTTGCGAATACATATACAATCAACTAACATAGACATGCACCTACGAATATACTTTATGTCTACGCATCGTTTAATCTTGTCCTGACTTGTAAATTAAATGTATTTGATATTTGTATAGTGATTTTGATTTTTTTCCTATCAAGATCCCATACCTGATTGTCCCAGGAAAGAACGAGTATTCGTGGCTATCTGCACTGCAGTCTATCTCCCTTATCTTCTTATATTTGTGGTCTGATCTACCTAAATAGTGCGGGGACATAATAATTCCCTAATTGTCATCTTTATACTCGTTTGCTCTGAACCTCTCTCGAAGTCTTTAAGTCTCGCTTGTTCTCTTCTCATTTCAAGTGGCTCCCCGCCTAATTCCCCTCAAAGGCCTCTCACAGTCGTCTGCTCATCCTAAAAATTTTTGAAGAATCTGGCGGATTTTCTCTGCACTTTATCTTATTCTTTTAGCCACGCTTTCTCTCGAGAGTCCCAAACACTTGCGACGTATTCCAAAAGCGTCCTAACTAGAGCGAAATAATATCAAAATAACTTTTAAAATTAGGAGGTCGTAATTAGAATAAGGACAAGGTAAATAACGACAGCGTCTTTGGAGAGATCATAGGAGTCACCTCGACATGCAGAACATTACACAATTACTTATTGCGCCTTCCAAATGTTTCCAGCCCTTTCTTAAGCCCTATCGGCAACAACGCCGTCCGAAACAAGCGCCGGGCGAAGTCACGTCAAGCAGAGCGAATGCATGCACCGTTGGCCTTGCTCCCCCGGCGGCGTGCTCTCTTCCCCGCGACCCCCCCTCCCCCCACCCACCCACCCACTCTCGAGTGACTTGCGTGATTTGGCGGATCGGAGGGAGAGGTCGTGGTGACGTGCAAGAACCCCGATACTGCGCATCTGAGTGAGTCCGCCAATTAATTTCGTGACTCTTCCCTCGCCTTCTACGCAGAGAAATCTGAACGATGACGTGCTCTCTCAACAGTTTTGCACCAAAGGCTAATTTTATCGCTATTGCCACGGACAGTTTACGCATGCTGATCCCGGGAGGACTTCTATTTCATTGGCAGTGGAGCAAAAATCAAAATGACTGGTTTAAAGAGGCTGGTATTTCAGGTATCGGGTATTTCACGGCTACCGGAGATTTGGCGGAATAGCGATGATTATTGATACGGATGTAAAAGGTGGTGGATTTAAATTGGTGTTGTGGTTCGCCACTGTAAAAAAGAGGAGCGGAAAAAGTCACTGAAGAGGCTTTATTCTATGCGCGTCGAAGATCAAGGGGCCTTGTGCTAGTTTTCTAGGGAGGAGATGCTGTGGGGCGGAAAAGGGGGCAGCGTTTACACCTCCGGCGGTTGCAGGGCGAGGAACGCGGGGGACCCACCTCTGCTAAGGGAGTGATAGAAGCGTCCTTTCTATGCATTGTCGTAGGGAGGGGGCGATACTAAGAACGTTGTCACGCTTCCGTCGGTGCGATTGATTTTTGCGTCGTCTTTATACCTCGAAGGAGGATTTCGTTGTCAGAGAATGCCGCAGAGGAGTCCGAGATGTAAGTCGTTAAAAGATGTCGAGAGAGAAGATTGGAGATTTGCGATGAAATCCGTTTTCATGTCCGCGGGTCAAAAACAAGAGGATGGCATCAATGTAGCGGGTTCAGAAGGGATGTTTCAGATGTCATTTCTAGAGGCAAGCATTTTCGAGGTGGCCCATGAAGGGCCATGGCAGCTAAACATGGCAGCTAAACAGCACCATGGGGCACCCTGAGGGAACCAATGGTGCTGTTTATTATCTCAAGGAAAACATTGTCATTGAAGTCAGCTAAATAACACCTTCTCCTATTCCACTGGCACTAGCCTTCAGTTTTTATGGCCTCAGAAGCTGTTAAAATAATTTAAAATATGTTGGATATGTAGCTATTAAATACTCTGGTTTCGTCCAAATCACCAGTGCTGTTACATTTAACTTACACCATTATATTGCAATTGGGAGAGGTGGGAATAGTTGAGTGTTGATTTCCAGCAGCCATATAGTTTTCCTCGTGCTTATTCCAGCATTTTTTCCCGGCAATCTACCCTCCAGTTTCATTGACTGCGCCTTTTCAATGTTCCACACTCCTGCGGAATAGATACGTAAATAATCCGTCGCTCAAACAGTGAGCCGATTCGTACCTTTACGACAATCCGTATCCGAAGACACTCGGAAATGTTTGTCAGAGGAAGGAGTCATCGCGAGTTTCAGGTAACTGGAAAACACCCTCAATGACCACTAATTACCGGACCGGAAACTATGAAATGAGGTCGTATAATCGAGCGCTCAGAATGCCCAGGATCCAATTGCATGGCTCATGATCATAACATGATTAGATTGAAATTTGAATAGTTATAGCGAAGGGGGTGCGGGGCTTGTGAAAGAATAAAGTCAGTAGATCCGTACGACACTGCCAAATAGGTAGTAGGGGTGGACAAAGATTCAGGGCCATAATTCGGTACATTTCAACGCATTCCCGGCGTCTGTTAGCTTTGATATCCTGCCAATCAGCCAATAAAGACGTCTCTCCCATCTGGCAATGCGTCAGTCGACAGGAAATCGTCATCTTTGGTCAACAGCGTCAAGCAGCACCGAATTATCTCGAAGACACGATTTCCATGAAATCCTAGCAACGAAACAGGGGGTATGAGAAAAGGGGCGCGTCGCCACAAGTGTACAAGGCGCTTTGGACAGTGAAGCAGAGCGGAAGATGAAATATCGACGGCCTGGACGGGAGGGGGGGAGATCGCGGGAACCGCTGACGAAGGATGTTGTACTACTAACCTGGGCGGAAAGCACGCGGGCGAACGTCAAGCCATTACCCAAACAGGCCTCTTCAAGCCCTCCCCTTACGCCATTTTAAACCAGAGTGCAATTTTATAGTTGATAAACGGGTCGTGGACAAACAAAATCAAGAAGCAACCGAGCGATTAAAAAATTCACGCGAGCTAAAAATTCACGGAATCCCAATTCAACAACAAGTGGAAACTTTTGTATCTTCGTCGTTGTCTTACGTCTGTTCGCAATTAAACTTGTTCCAACTTGAATTAATGTTTATACACATATGTATTGCCGTGGGGATAGATAAAATCCCCGCGGAACCACTTCAAGGTTCAAGAAAAGGTGGAAGGCAGAGTTTTCGTGATCTATTTCGTATGAGGTAAGAATTTGTCCAGAATACTTCGTCAGGTCAGTCTTAGTTACTATATCAAAAAAAAAGGGAGCGATATGTGGGGACTAAAGAACAATAAGTTTGACATCGTACGCAGCCAAAGCGGTTCTCAGGATCATCAACAAAAGGTTGGAGAGCAAGGCAAATGATTACTTAGGGGATGATCAGTTTGGATTTAGGAAGGGGAAAGGCACGCGCGATGCCATTGTGGTAATGAGTACTCGCAGAGATGCGCGGATCCCTCGGTGTCAACGTTGACCTCGTTCGATTGATTCATATCCAGTAGCATACTCCTTGCAGGCAGTCTCCGTGACAGTGAAAATAAAAGAAGGGGAGAGGGTGTTGGTGTAGGATTTATGTCACGCTCTTTGGGTGAGCTGGGGGCGTGGCTAACGGCTTGGTGTACTGTGTGGTACAATTAGGTGCTAAAAATGCTAAAATACTATACTATATCTTCTGGAGAACCATATTTTAGCTCCAGCATCCCATCGTTGGTTAAAACTGATAGCCACTATAATCGATGTGCTCCGATTTAGATTGATGAGTGGGAGGTGCCGAGGCGGGTGATGAATTTGCGACAAGGGGAGGGGCCGTGAAATACGAAAGAATGTTGCGTGGCACTGGACGAAGCCTCTGGAGAATAAACAGCCACGTCACGAATCAACATTTTATGTGCGAGTTAAGATTAAGAATAGGCGATGCAGAAAGATTAAGTTAGGCTTTTTAGTTTTCTCGTCGTTTCTTGCTTTATTGTGTCTTCCACATCTTCCCAATGATGTCCCCTCATCACATGGTTGCATTTTGGGAATAGGAAAAAGCCGCAAAGGGGCGAGATCAGGCGAATAAGGAGGATGATCGAGGATGGTGATTGAATGTTTTGCTAGAAACCGGCGAAGAATCAATGTTGAATGTGCAGGTGCATTGTCATGGTGAAGGATCCATCCATCGCCTTGGGTCAAATTTTGTCGCACGCGGTCTCTCAGACGCTTGGGAACTGTAAGGTGGAACTCAGCATTTACTGTTTACCCTTCAGGAAGAAATTCATGATGGACAACACTTTCGACATCAAAGAAAACCAGGAGCATGACTTTGATTTTCGATCGGCTTTTTCTTGTGATTTAATTCACTTGGAAACGGATGTTTTCTTCAGAGCATTATCACCGTAAACGGCTGTCAACATTCCAGTAATTTTTTGATTTCACCAAAAAAATGTTGATATGTTGCCCCGTGAATTCGTCGATTTCTATTTTCGAGAAACTGTAAAAACAAGGATAACAGACACTAACATAACTGGTACCATGCGCACACCTCGACGATCCGCCAAGCACAGACGGCTCATTGGGTCTCAGGCAACTAGAGCCGCTAGTGGGCGGGGCTATAGTCCGCGTCATGGCCGTCAGATTGCACCAGTCGACGTATTTTTTGTATACACCTCGTAGACAAATAATAACTTCAACAGCGAAATTAAATGTAGCATTAAACATTTTTAATTGGTGCAGACTCCTTTTGGGGTTAACTTCAGCTCCTAACAATAGCCCTGTTATATTTTTAAACCTCACACCCCTATCCACAGGTTTGAATACCCACAGAGAGATTAAAATAGAGGCACGATTTGCAATAAATGGAGCTCCCGTTCCCTCTCGCAAGGTTCAAGAACAAAAATAAAAAAACATTCAACTCGTCTACAAAGGCGAATTTGATAAAAATAACGCATTTGATAGATTTTTACACCCGTGTTTGATTTTTACTTCACGAACTAGGTCCTCATATCATTCCAAAATCAAAACATTACATGGTTGGTGTCGCAACACCCTTCGTCGTACGACTGAGCGGAGGGACTTTGAATGCCCGTGTTGCTCGGAATGATTTTGGGGAGGCGATAAGGAAGGAATATCCTCGAGAGAGTCGGGCTTTGATGAACTCCACGGAATCCCAAGTAACCTCCTCCTCGAAGTTCACAATATGCAAACACAATAAATAAGCACTTCGAATTGTTCTCACAAATTGTATGCATTCCATGGAATCAATAGTCAATGTATTATAATGGTAAACTTCTGAACGTACAGATGCTTCGAGGAAAGTGCTCGGTGTAATTATCGTTTCAAGCGATTCCCAGGGAGAAAAATATTCGAAAGGAAGAAAAAAGCTTACATGTAGGTGGGTCACCTCAGAAGGAGAGTTCAAAGTGCATAAATATTTGACAACAGCAGGAATAAAATGACAAGGGACAAGGTCAGCAGCCAGCGCTTTGAGGACGTACGAGCGGAAGGTTGGTCAGAAACTCTCATTTCAGTCACGGAATAGATTTTAATAAGAGGTATTCATTACATTGATGTTTCTGGGCAAGATAATGATATAACATACCTGTATACATCGGGTGATTTAATGCAACATAATCCGTCCAAAAACATAGAATCAACATGGGAACTTAAAAACTCAATGAGATGCATGCTTGTGCAAGATTTGTATGAATAGCATCGAAAACAATTTTATGACGTGACGCTAAGTCGCAGCGCGCTCGCACAGCGCAGACTCGGTGGATGGGGGTTTGACCTTCAACACGCGCCAAGCGCCAATCGCCTGTGAGTGTTCATTCAGGCTAAATGGGGTTTTTGGTGTACTTCTGTCGAGTGACTTGGTACGAGCGCAAAATGCAGGGAACGTTAGAACAGCGGTGCGACGTCAAATGTTTTGTTGGACGGGGGAAGTCGGGTGCAGAGACGTTGGGCATGATTTGGCAAGTGCTCAAGGGTGAAAGCATGTCACAAACTGCAGTTTATAAGTGGAACAATCTCTTCAAAGATGGCCGTGAGAGTGTGGAGAAAGAGTCCCATGTTGCACGACCGTCGACATCTAGAACCGACAACGTGCAACGTGTGCGCGAAGTGCTGAATTCAGACCGTTGGTTAAGTGTGAGTATGATCGCAGATCGTTTTGGCATTGATAAGATGACAGTGCTTACCATTATCACTGAAAACTTGGCAACGCAGAAAGATCTGCGCTAAACTCGTCTCAAAGGTCTTGACGGAAAACCAAAAACAGAAAGAAAAAAATAAGTTAGACAGCGTGGCAACGATTCCCCAACCCCCTTACTTCTGTTGAACTTTTACCGTACTTTACCGAAAGATCGACGCTGATTCCTTGCCCCGTAATTTCGTAAATTTCCATTTTCGAGAAACAGTAAAAACAAGGACAACAGAAACTAACACAACTGGCACCATACGCACAGCTCGACGATCCGCCAAGCACAGACGGCTCATTGGGTCTCAGGCAACTAGCGCCGCTAGTGGGCAAGGCTATAGTCCGCGTCATGGCCGCCAGATTGCACCAGTTTGCGTATTTATTGTACAGACAACGAATCTGAAAGAAATCTATTTTTAAGAAACTTTTACCGATACGCTTTATACAAACCATGTATGCGGGTCCCCATAATTAGAGGTTCCCCGCAGAGTATCTAGAGCAGCAGCTCACGAATCAATCCTTCGCATAAAAACCGCAAACTCCTTAAATCGATGCCGTTTTCTTCTCCAGAAGTCCTATCTTACGTAATCCCAGATTAATCTTTGCACTGCCAGCGTCATGCCTTCCCGTATGGCGATTAACTGCCCGTTGCCTTCCATTTTTCTATATTCGATGCTAATTACTTTTTCTTTCACATCTCCTCCTTTACTCGTAACTTCTTATTCCTCCTACTTTACCCTCCATCGCCCCTCCCAACTCCAGTGTGTCTCAACGCGCACTCAATCCATTCGGTCGCTCTTTCCCTTTACGAGCTCCTCAGCCCTTCTTGCACTTCTGGCAAATTTCTATTTCTTAATTCATCTCTTTCGTCCGATCTTCACTGACCGCCCTCAGCAAAGTGCTCCGAAGGTTTACTTTCTTCATCAGTCGACCCACCCAATGGCTCGTGTCAGTGGTTATCCAGAAAATTTATCTTTCCAAACCAGTTTTTTCGGCTGATTCTTCTTGGCTCACGCACAAAGTGTTATAAACGTCAAAGAATGAGACTCATTGGAGCGCATCTCGCCATGAAAATACTCTTAAAATAGCTGGAGGTATACTGGCTGAAACTATATGGAGATTTTTTGGATGTATGTGACATGAGATGGAAGGATAGCGGGGATTACTGGAGTAATAGTAACAGATTGATATACAACTGAGGGGACGAGAGACAGCGAGGGGTTGCAATAATATTGAATAAAAAGGTAGGAAGTACTATAGTCAGCATATAACAAGCAACGGATAAAATATTACTTGCAGAGATAAAAGCAAAAACGACGAACTTGGCCATTGAAGTTTCCACGCTGCTTCCGGGAATCACCGTCGCGTAGGTTGGCCTGTTGGACAACAGTTTCGCCCCCAGTCCTGGAGGCATCTTCACGTTGAACTGTTCTTTGTTGTTCAGTTTCAGTCCAAAGGTTTTTATTTCCGTCGTGCATATATAGATTGAAATAAGGGATGCACTCGGAAGTTAAATAACAATAACATAACTGAAACCCAGTTTTAGGAAAAAAAACACCTCTCAAGGGTGACATTATAACAATCGAATAGAGCCAAAGAGGCATCGGTGGCTCATTGCAATTCGGCCGCCATATACTATGTATGTATAGGAGACGGTGGCTGACCCGGAGCACTCTGCTTTGTTGTTCCTTGGCGGTAAGGCGGAATTACCCTTTTCCACGTCGAATTCAGGGTAGAGCTAACGGTTGAAATTATTTGGATTTTACATTATTTCTACCGCTTCTCTCAAGGGTTTCGGGAAATAGCGTTCTAGTCAAAGGTAAACATCAGAATATGTAACAAGTGTACTAATAGTGGAATGATTCCAATTTCTTCAATTCCAAATTCTAAGGCAATATGAAATGGATCAATTGTAAATCACACATAATAAAAAAGGTAGAAAGAAGCGTAGACACCATAGAACAAGCAAAGGATAGATATTACAAGTTGAGGTCAAAGCAGAAGCGATGAACTTAGTAATTGTTCAGGTATACATGCCACCGAGCAATCATAGGGAGGAAGAAGTTGATAGGATATACGATCAGTTAGAGGCGATATTCGAGTGTGTTTCTGCAGGAATACATTTGATAGTGATGGGGCATTGGAATGCGACGGTAGGCGAAGGAAGAGATGGTGATGAGGTCGCGACGAGAAAATGGGAGAATGTAAACAAAGAGTTAGGCAATGTGAAATACAAAGAGTCAAATAATAAATTGAGGCGGGCAACAAATAAAGCAAAAGAAGCATGGCGGAAGACGCAGTGCGACAATATGGAGTGTATGCAAGAGGAAGGGTGAAATTGCTCTACAGCAAGCTTAAATCTTTATCGGAAAGTAAGAAAGGGTGATCTATGCTAACAGTTAGAGATAAGGCGGGTAAGATAATAGTTGACACAGGAAAGATCCAAGAGAGATGGAAGGAATATGTAGAAGCACTGTATGCTAAAGAACTTAGACCAACAAAGTTGGACATAAAAAAGGATCATGACATAAAGGAAGACAGCTCAAGTCATAGTTCACTATGATATTGAAAGGGCTTTGAGTGAGATGAAATTAAATAAGGTCGTAGTGGTAGAATATATTCCTGCAGAACTAATTGAAGGTTTAGGAAAATGTAGCAGGAAGAGCCTATCTGGACTAATTCGTAGTATCTATGCCCAGGGAATCTGGCCGGAAGACTTTGTGAGATCAGTTTTAGTTCCTATTCGAAAAATGGTAGAGGCTACATCAAGTGAGGACTAAAGAACAATAAGTTTGATTTCGTAAGCAGCTTAAGTGGTACTCAGAATAATCAACATAAGAATGGAGATCAGGGCCAATGATATCTTAGGTAATACTCAGTTTTGGTTTAGGAAGGGGAGGGGAGAGGCACACGTGTTGCCATTGCGGAAATGAGATCACTAATCGAGAGGAATATCGAATACAATCAGGAAGTATTTGCATGTTTCGTAGATTTCTAAAAAGCGTTTGTTAGAGTGAATTGGGAAAACTAATGAGTATATTGCAGAAAATAGGAATAGATTGGAGGGAAAGGAGGCTAATCCGCAACCTGTACAAGTCTCAGACTGCTCGGGTGCGAGTGAGGAACTGAGAGTCCGGATGGGCAGCGTCAGGAAGAGGTGTAAGGCAGGGTTGCCCGTTATCACCGTTACTTTTCAACGTATATGTAGAGGAATTGATTAAAGAGGCATGTGAAGAACTGGAGGTAAGAATGAAAATAGGAGGGGAATTCATAAAATCAGTTGGGTTTGCTGATAACGCAGCTCTGGTGTGTCCGTCGGCATATAGGCTGCAAGCATTACTGAATGAATTGGAAATTCAGTGCGACAGATATGGGATGAGAATAAATACAAATAAAACCAAGTTTACGCAATTTTCCAGAAAGAAAATAGCTAAGCTAGACATTAAAATAGTAGGGAAAAACTAGAGAAGATAGAACAGTTTACGTATCTCGGAAGTGTTTTGGTCCGACACGGTCAAATAGTAGGGACGTCAGGAAGAATTGCACTGGACAAAGAGGCTTTCAAAAGGAGGAGGGAGTTGATGAGAGGGACATTGAGGAAGTATGTCAAGAAAAGGCTCGTTATATCTTTGATAGAGAGTGTAGCACGGCTTGGAAACATGGTCACTAAAGTAGGCTGAAGGGCGTAGACTAGAGGCTTTTGAAATGCGGGTGTAGAGAAGAATAGAGAGGTGTAATGGGCCGAAAGGAAAACAAATGAGGAAGTACTCGGTATGGTGGGCGAAGAGAGGGGTTTGTTCGGAGAAATCCTATGGAGGCAGGAAAAAGGGATGAAGGGGGTTTTGACCGGCAGCGGGATGTTGAAGACTGTAATTGAGGGGAGAATGTGAGGCAAACGAGGAAAGGGAAGGAACAGGATAGGGATGTTGGACGGGATGGAGGGAGGAAGGAAGTACACAGAGATGAAGAGGGACCTGATGTAAAGTAGGATGTTGTGTTTTGCTAGGAGAAACAAGAGATTTATTTTGTGGCCGTGTCCATCCAAGACCATATCTCAACCGGCAGAAAAAAATTGAGTAGTTTAAGGCGTGAAGTAGGTTACTAAATAATAATACTGGTTGAAATGAGCCATCACATGTATGGCTTCTGCCAGTTTTTAAGGGTTAGTTCACATTTTAGCATTTAATCAATTGATCAAAATATTTTTTGTCTAGTTTTACCATCAGAAGTTTAAAATTTGCACATTTACGACTAAATGCTCTCTCGTCTGTTTTAAAATACAGCCAACCATAGGACCTTCCATCAACACCCGCTATTAATACGTCCTTCCTTAATTGTTTTTCCTGATTAGGAGCGGTTCTCACGGATATATTCCACAAAATGGAAAAAAATACAGTGGTAACATCAGCCCTTCTACTTGATGTATAAAGAGTTACGAATAAGCATACAATTACTGTAGAAATTCTCCACGAGGAACTCGTATGACTCTAGTTGTCGTGAATTGATTTTATTGGTGACCTTGCCTATAGACACGATTTGAACTCTGATTCACTAGCCTTCGTAATAACATTACTCGTTGAATTTACTTTATCGGCATTCCTCCTTTGGTGCAATGCATTCAGACGGCCTCGTTGAGAATATGGAAAACGAGTTAAGAGGTGCACCAGTCAGCTGCTTTCAAAAAAGTCGGCTCCTCGCACCATTCTGCGAATCATTAGCAAAGGAAGAAGGGCACTGACGTCACGCTGGTCAACTCGCATTGTCGTGCGGGGAGAGACGCTCGGAAAGTGTGCGAGGGTAGGCTGAAAAGTTATGCACACATGCTTGTAGAACGCGAACAAATAAATAGCAAGATCGGGCAAAACGTTTATTGTAGCACAATTCTTAAGTTTCCAAATCTGATATTTATTATTAAACATTGTCATCGTTAAGGCTAACAAATTTCTCCCAATGTGTAACAAGTTTTTTCATTCCGTCACTGAAAAACTCTTCTTCCGACTTATCACGAATCCAGGACTTGACAGCTGCCTTCTCCTCATCTTTCGAGGTGTAATGATTACCCTCGAGGTGTCCTTGAGTTGAGGAAAAAAAAACAGAAATCACAAGGCGCAATATTGGGGGAATAAGGAGGGTTTTGTTTGTTCTCGTCTGTGAGACGGCGTGGTACCAATCGTAAACAGATTTTACAGAACCCCAATTGTTCAATAATGAAGCCAACACGTTCCATGGATATTTCAATATGGTTTGCGATACGCTTTTGAATGATTCGTCGGTCATTATGAATGAAATCTTCGACGAGTTTGCGATGTTTATCGTCTGTGGAAGTGATCGGACTTCCGCTGCGTATTTCATCAACCAAAATGGCTTGTCCAGGCTCGTAAACACGAAATGTTACTTTCGTGGTGACGATCCTTTCGTGGTACTTTACTTTACTGCAATGGAACATGTCCGATCGGAGGGCAGGCATAGGGCTTAAGGTTCTTCGGTTGATTTAGATTTTTATTCGCCGATCAAGTTGAGAGAGCGATAGAAAAAGTGGTAAGCGAAAATTGAAGAACCTGATCGCAAATTAATTGCATTTTCAAGTGTCACATGCTGTAATTTAAAATTTTAATAAACTGCTGATCCCATTTAATGAGAATCAAACTTTAAAATACCTACGTGCCATAAAACAACTAAATTACTCAAATAAATAAGGAAAGAACAGAACATTCCCAAAATACTGGTCTTGAAGGCGTTGATTCTCACAACAGTTAATTCATTTTATGTGAACGTTGTATGATATATATTTTTATTCATTGGAATATTTAAAAAAAATTAAAATATCACACAGTTGCATTCAATTTCTACGCGTCATAAATTTCAAACATGAGTTGCATTGCTCTTAGCTGTTTCATCCGTAACTCCCGAAATCTAGATTCAAGACCTTCTTTTCCATGAGGTACCAAGTACCGTATGCGGCCACGTGTTTTAATGATCTTTGTGCATGTAAATATCAATGGCTAGCTAATAATAAACAATGAAGTCTTGAGCAAAAATGGCGCGATCACCTTAGCCAGATACGCATCGAACTTTATGGGAGAAATGACCGATGGCAGTGAGAGCTATCTTCATCATCATCGCAGGTTATAAATTCAAATATTGGCTTGAAGTACTTCTCCAACCTCGAATCTTCTTCCCGCAGTTTCATTTATTCATAATTACTTGCACTTATGTCACCCCCTTCTCATTATTTTTAAGGTTTTTAAATGAGATAATGTCTCCCCAGCGATTGCCGTGATCGCGGATTTGACGGAAGAATAATCTTAGCATCACCGCAGACTGTTTTGATTATTTTATCCAGATGGTGAAATATGACTGAGGTGAAGTCGAAATAATCACTCATTTGCTGCTTGAAGTATTCTCGTGCAACGCTCATCTTTCTTAGAGCCCCTGCGTAACCGCAGGCCATCCCTTTCAAGCTTCTCCAATAGATCTGTAAGCACACTCTTCACGTACAAGTTTTTGAAAGTCTAGCAAATCTTCCTAATACTTTAATTAATGATTCGCAATCCAAGTAACGGTTTAGGCAATCAAATACCGAGTCATGCTTTTATCATTAGTCTTCGATCCCGCTGTGAAACACGCAAGAGATCAATCCGCGTATGATTGCACGCGAGGAATCGGGGGCGCTCGAAGGATTGGGTAACGGAGAGATCAATGATGGAGAGAGAATTGAGGTCGGTGGTGGCGCCAACGCGTCCGGGCCGCAGCTCTCCTCGGATGGCCCGTTTCGCTCCACTCCTAACGGGCCGGGATTCGATTCTCCTCCGCGGCGAACGCCACGTCTCGAGACCACCGATCCGCCCCGATCAAGCGTGCCTCGTACCTCTGAAAACACCATGCCCTCGAGGGATCCACGGAGGAGTTTACAACCGCACACACGATGGCAGTTTTGAGGAAGTGAACGTCAGGAGGTAAAAAGAATTACCCACACTCGGGTGACATAAACAGTATACAATACCAAAGGATAAAAAGAGACGTTTCAGGCGTGATATGTGGCAATATCATTATTAATTAAAAATTGACAATTTTCCACAAAATAAAATTTATTACGACCGGTTTCAATGTAACTACATCATCATCAAGACCTGATGATCATGTAGTACATTGAAACCGGTCGTAATACGTTCTATTTTATGGAAAATTGTCACTTTTTAATTAATACCACAGGACGTGTTTTCCGATCAGCATGTCGTAGGCCCATAACATCCTTCTATCCTCTCAATATTCGGCTTGGCGACGTGAATTTTATGTGACGACAAAACCGACAGGATCCATTCCAACTTAGCGTTCACTCATTGGCTGGGAAATAACACAACCGAAATATTTTCGCGGCCCTTTCACGAAAAAAATGTAATTACTGAAATACTGGAATAGGTCTGTCAATTCAAGTATTTAGTAAGTTTTTCGGCAAACAAGGACCTGGTGGTTGCGGAAAATGATTGGAGATATGTTTGCACTGGCGAAAAAGGTCTTTACGGCAAGGAAATAATTGATGACCGAAACCCTCTGGGATGGAGATAATGAAAAAAATGATTACTTTATCATGGCGCTTTTGCGTTTAAGGATGTGGATACTTCAAGTTTGAAAAGAGCGTAGAGGAGGGGATTTTGGGGGCATGTATGGCGAAAGATGGGGAAAATAAGCCTGACAGAGACTCATCCGGAAGGTGGAGGAGAGACGAAAGGCGATCGGTCAGAGAGTGTGGCGAAAGAGTGGAAGGGGGGACTCGAAGACGGAAGAGAAGCGGATGGCGAAGATTCCAACTTGAAGGTCAAGGTGCTAACTGCTACTCCTATGATGTAGACGGCGGAGATGAATGACAGACTATTATTATTAGGAGGGCGAGTGAGGAAGAGGAAGTATGGGAATAGCTGATGAGGACGGCGTGGATGGGTGTGGAAAAACAAAACAGGCAAATAGAATGGAGCAAAGCAAGAGGAATTTCTACTATCCATAAGTCATTCGAAGGCCTGCAGGGAGTTTGCGGTAGTTTTGAGCAATAGTTCCAGCGGTTGAGAGGGGCAAAAGAACTACTCCTAAGCGGCCGACTACGCGTTCATAATCGGAATGTCTTAATGCGTAGAACTGGGAAAATATCAGTCTTATCGAATAATTTACCAAGGTTAGATGACGCCCAGCCCTGTGTGATAGCTCTCGGATCAGAAATAGATCAAAGAGTTTGAATGGTTGCATAAATGTACTTTGTGCTGATTACCTCTACAGATTACGCAGAGTGCCGAAGTACGAGGGTAAGCTAAAAAATAATGCACATATGCTTGTAGTTCACAAACAAAATGACCTTCAGTAGCGCTCCTGATGACATGTGGAAGTAGCATTCCCCTAAACACGCATACGCAGGTTTGAGGTCGTTACATACACCCAGTGTATTTTGAGAGGTGGAAGCATGGAGACGTATTCTAGTGCTATGTCAACGCGAGTTAAACAGCGTGCTGGTATTGAATTTTCAACTGCCGAAAAAGTGACTCCTACTGAGAATGATCGTCGTTTAAAGGCTGTTTATGGTGACGATGCTGTTGATAGGTCTACTGTAAATCGATGGGTAATAACATTTCGTGGTTGTGAGCCTGGAAATGTCATAATTGTCGATGAAACACGCAACGGACGTCCGATCACTGCCACAGACGATAAGCATCGCAAACTCGTCGAAGATTTCATTCATAATGACCGACGAATCATTCAAAAGCGTATCGCAAACCATATTGAAATATCCATGGAACGTGTTGGCTTCATTATTGAACAATTGGGGTTCTGTAAAATCTGTTTACGATGGGTTTCACGCCGTCTCACAGACGAGAACAAACAAAACCCTCCTCATTCCCCCGATATTGCGCCTTGCGATTTATATTCTTTCAACTCAAGAGACACCTCGAGGGTAATCATTACACCTCGAAAGGTGAGGAGAAGGCAGCTGTCAAGTCCTGGATTCGAGAAAAAGAAAACTTTACATAGAATATAGAACTAGAACACGTCTCCAAACTTCCGCTTCTAAAAAACACTGGATGAATGAAACGACCTCAAACCTGCGCATGCGTATTGAGGGGGAATGTTACTTCCACCTGCCACCAGGAGTTCTTCTGAAGATTATTTTTTGCGGTCAACAAGCATTTGTGCAGCAGATTTCAGCCTACCTTCGTATGATTTGAATGTAGAAGATTAGGGATCCGATATCATCGGAAATCTTTATTACAATTTGAAGAACATCACACGTAGGCTTGTTAAATTTAATGAATTCTTCTGCTATAAATTGCTTTAAGTCTCTAGAATTTCTGGTGACTTAATGAAAAACCAACGAATCCATTTTTAAAAAATCAGACATATGCGGGGAATAAAACCGATTTAAATTAAAATAAAATATAAGTCGCAGCCAAAAGAAATATTTACTATGCCATGATATTTCCTCCACTGAGTAAAATAGAAATGGTGCGTATTTGAACGTTGGTGCACATCAATATTCCCGCATTACTTTTGCTACTGCCCTCAAAAACTTCACCTTTGACGACTTGGTCGGTCTGTTAACACAAAGGCCGAGGATGTCACGGCTATAAGCGTGGTGCATGTCCCTGTGTGCCTGCCTCCCTCCTCGGCAATTGACATCGACATGTTAAAAGTGCGCCACCGGGATCCCTGTGCGCCACTGCGCACCACAGAAGGCCTCCGGAAAGCATACATGAACACAAAATAATACAAGTTTTCCAATTATTTGCTCTACTGTCCCGCTGTACGTGCTCTACTGTACGTGCAGTGGTTTCTCAACAAGGTATCAGTGTAAAATATGAGTCCTCAAACTATTTGTCCTTGATTTAATATTCGTAATCTTATCGGCGAATATAAATGCGACGGGAATTTATTAAAAGTTTAAAGTGAAGCCCACATATTCATTATTTGCTTTCACAAATATAAATCTAGCGTGAGGTATTAATTTCCCTCAATGCTAAATTTCAAGTCTGCAAGTATCGTGTTGGGATTGTTTCCAATTTGGTCAGAAGTGTATGTTAACGAAACGGGCTGTTCTAATAACAGCCTTACCCAGGTCAACAAATTTTCTCAGTGGAAATTCACTGCTTATGGCGCGAACTCTAGATGAGGTTAGGGATGAGCAGGATAGCGAAGATCCGGAATCCTACAACCGCTTCTATCAGTGAATGTGTTCACAAAAAGCCCAACATCTGTGCGGCAGGACACGAGGGACAAAATATATGCAGGTAATGAAAAACATTCCGAGGTGTTTGTGACCCCACCTGTGTCTTATCCTTCGAGCTGGTAAGTCAGTGAGGCCACCCACTGAAGCATGACTACACCAATTCAAATGAACCTACAGCGGATTTATCAATGCAGTTTCTGTATGGCCTCCTGCTCTTGAAAAAAAGGCAATCCATAATTCATTTTAGCGCTATAATGGCTGTAATTCTTTGCGCCATTTCACGATATCCACCAAAGCCTTCCACAGTGATACATGAATTTACCAGACATTTATCCGTGAGTCAAATTTTCAAAACAGTAAATCGAGAAGTGATCTGTTGCCTTTAAATTAAGTGGTCTGCATGAAATAGGTAGCCAAACATTGAAGAAATGGATGTGGTCACCTACTCCATGCCAATATTACTGCTTGATGGTCATCATTCCCATTTTCATATTGAATTTACTCTAATTCGTCGCCTTCTCTCACATTCATGATTTACTCAACATTTTACAAAGAAATTTAATTATCTACAATGTTTGTCTATTCTCAGCATCACTCTCATTACTCTCTGTCTTTTTCCTTCCGTGCGACCATTTCAAGGAACTTAAACAATTATTTTACCATTGAAAATTTGTAGGTTACGGATCTATTGGAATAACCTCTGCCCTATGTGAATATAAATTATTACCATTTTTTTCGAAACTCTTCCCATATGTGTAGATTTTTTAGTGAAGGGGCTTCCTTTCGCTCGCCGCGAAAATCGGATTGATAGCGTGAATTAATATCAGTACTGCAGGAAAATGTTTACGTGAATACAAGGATAGACTTGCGTGGGATTTCTGTGGTGTGTAGCAGGGGGTCAATACTCCCCAGACTAATTTTGACATGAATATGACCCTTACTGCGGTCGGATATTGGCATTCTAATCCCTTATCTTTCGTAGGAAAAATTACATCTTAAATCTATATGTTCTACACTCCATCTCTTTAATTTTATTTACATGACCTCCCCTACCGTAGTACGATGGGGGGTAATAATACATTTTCAATATCACTGCTAAAGAGACCTCCTTCCTATGTATGCAATAGCTTCAACCTATAATTTAACCTTCGCTCCGTGAGTGATTCCCAGTCGAGCTGTTCTAATATTTTGGATACGCTACTAAGAGTATCATAATAGCGTTTTACAAATCTAGCTCCTGTACGCTGCACGCGATCCAATTCGGCAATTAATCGAACCAACGACAGATAACATTTCTCTTCGACATTTTCATCATATTTACCCAGTACTCCTAATAAATCCTAATTTTTGGTCAGCTGGGGCACACATTCTCCGTACGTGTTTCACCTAGGAGTGGCCATGATTGCAGTGAATGAGGATAATGCCTAGGTATTTAACTTAGCCTACGCATTCCACTCCGGTGTGCCCGATCTAGAAGGTAACAACAAATCAAACACCCAACTATCCATAAGTAACAGTTTGGTTATGGAGAGAAATCAACTTATGAGTAATAAGCGACCGTATGCATGGATAGTAAAAAACAGAGCGGTTTTAAATAAAGAAAACAGCTTTCTAACTTACATACTAGGGCAGGCTGAAAAAATGCACACATGCTTATAAACAAATGTAACTCATAAGCACTCCTGGTGACATGTGGAAGTAACATTCCCTCTGCAGACGTTCTAGTGCTATGTCAACGCGAGTCAAGCAGCATGCTGTTATCGAATTTTTGACTGCTCAAAAAGTGACTTCTACTGAGATTCATCGTCGTTTAAAGGCTGTTTATGATGACGATTCTATTATAGGCTTACTGTTAGTCGATAAGTAGTAAATTTCGTGGTTTTGAGCCTGGGAAAGCCATAATTGTAAATGAAACACGAAGCAGACGTCCGATCACTGCCACAGCCGATAACCATCGCAAACTTTTAGAAGATTTGATTCAAAATGGCCGTCGAATCACTCAAAAGCGTATCGCAAACCATATAGGAATATCCGAGGAAGATGTTTGTCGTGTTAAAGGCAGCAGCCTGGCGCCAATAATCTTGCAACATGACAACGCTCGTCCACACACCTCGCGCGCAACTGGAGAGGCTCTGCGAAACCTGAAATTTGAACCGATTCCACACCTTCCGTATTCCCCCGATCTTGCGCCTTGCGATTTTTATTTTATTTCCTCAACTCAAGAGACACCTCGAGGGTAATCATTACACCTCGAAAGATGAGGAGAAGGCAGCTGTCAAGTCCTGAATTCGTGATAAGTCGGAAAAAGAGTTTTTCAGTGACGGAACGAGAAAACTTGTTACACATTGGGAGAAACGTGTTCGCCTTAAAGGTGACTATGTTGAAAAATAAATATTTGATTTAGAAACTTGAGAAATGTGCTTTTTGCCCGATCCTGCTATTTGTTTTTGTTCGCGCTCTAAAAGCGTGTGAGATTTGACTTTTCAGCATACCCTCGTATTTTGTTTCCTCACTATCTTTTTCACTTTTTCCATAGTTCCTTGGGGTGACGTTTTCCATTGCCCGCCTTTCGCAGTTCACCCTCGGCGTTCCCCTCGCCCCCCCCCCCCCCAGGCAGGAAGACGAACGGGCGAAGGAGAGGGTACGCCACTCCGAGGAAACAGGGATCCTCCCGACCAAGCAAAATAAATTAGACCAAAGATATCTAGCCCACTTTTAATTTGAGCGGGAAACGTGATGCAAGAGTAATTTCGGTATTAGCGGCCCGATAAAGGATGACCCCGCCGGGTCCGGGTGCACGGACATAATGACGCGTACCACCAAAATAATCGAGGCCACAAAATTTAAGGTCCGGAAATGCCTGAGGATGAGTTGACACACTGCTCGGGGGCAGCCAATGCCGACCACGGAGCAATCTGGAATACCCTGCCTGGCAATAACACCCGCGCATCCTCGGACGACGGCCCCTCTCCCTGCAGACGGGCCTCTCAACAACGCATTGACACTTTTTATTTTAAGGGGACGAATTACGGGGCATTAAGCGGGGTCCAGAGACATCAAGAAAGTCCGCTAGATTAGTTTCGTCAGGACGGTCCCCTCAGTAGTGAGCGCGCACCGCCAAAGAGTGCTCATTCAATATTTGCTCTAGACTTCCAGTACACTATTTATTTATACATATACCCTGTAAGCCACCGCTATGGTGTGTGACAGGGGGTGGATATGACCCTACCGCGGTCGAACAATACTATTATGATACTTTATCGTTCGTGGAAAAAATGACATCTTACATCTATCCGCTGTACAATTAATCTCTCTAAATATTATTGGCATGATCTCTCCTACGTAAGTGCGATGGAGGTGACATTTTCAACATCACTGCTAAAGAGACTCCCTTCCAATTTATGCAAGGGCTTCAATTTGTTATTTAACGTTCGCTCCATTAAGTGATTCCCAGCCTAATTGCTCTAATATTTTGGATACGCTACTAAGAGTATCATAATAGCGTTTTACAAATCTAGTTCCTGTACGGTACTCGCAATCCAATTCGGCAATCAGTCCAACTTCGTGAGGATCCCATGTACTTGCAGAATATTCTAAATGAGGCCTAACCAACGACAGATGACATTTCTCTTTGGCATTTTCATCAACTTTTACCCAGTACTCCCAATAAATCCTAATTTTTTGTTAGTTTGTCCACATATTCCCCGTACGTGTTGGAGAGGTCATGAGTGAGGGTAACGCCTAGGTATTCAATCGAGTCTACATATCCCATTTCGGTGCTCTCAATGCTATACTATCGATATGTATATAACTATGCATGGGAAAAAGTATACTATAAACCCCCAATTGGAATTTCTAGCCCGACCATCTCCGAAAAAATAGTCAGTTTTTAAGCAAAGGCCTAACTTCATTGCTATTTATACATAATTTGCAAAATTTATCTGCAATTTCAATCCTGTAAATATGTGACGAGGGGTTAGGTGGTAGAAGAAACCCCAAAGTCTCAATCTCGTCCCAAAATACTGACGACCATATATATATATATATATACACATATATATACATACATATATATATACATATATATATACATACATACATATATATTTATATATATATAACGATGTATATTGTTATTACGAAGCGTTCAATAATATCCAAAGTTTAAATATTATAAAAAGAATAAATTATTTGGGGTATATTTAGGATGTGCTTTGGTGATCAATTTATTAGCGAATAATAATTAATATTTTTGATATTCTACCAGTTAAGGTAGGTTTTGGATGGACTTAGATTATACAATGGGTATCGGAACGATAAATATTTGCTGTGTAATACCAAGAATCTAGTCAATAGCCAAGCCATTCGTTAACTAAGTTTAAATAATCAAGACAGACAACGCATTAGATCTAATTTTGTGCGACCGCTCTGGCGAATGGGACGCGGTACTCGCAGCCGGTAAGGCGTACAGAGTGGCGTCAGTCATAACGATGCCGTTTCGAACGACAACGAAATGATCATAACTAGGTGAACGTCGCATTTCCTCGCTGGTGCAATACCAAATTGTAAACAATAAACGTTTCGTGTCTCACGAGTGCCATGGTCTTAGGACCCAAATAATTTCAATCCAATTTGGAAGGGGTAGAATCAAGTAGCAATCATGCAAATGAAAAACGGAAGGAAAATAGTGGCCAAAATAAACAAAGGAGTTCGACAAGGATGCATCCTCTCGCCAGCAATATTCAACGTATGTGTATCTAGAAGAGGTAATAAAGGAAGCACAAGAATTGGGCATCAAAGGAGTCAAGGTGAATGGCGAAGAAATTAACATGCTGTGGTTCGCAGACGACATCGCAGAAGTAGCAGAGACGGGAGAGGACCTGAAAGCAAACATGAATACTAAGGAGCAAATACTGCGGGAATATAACATGAGCATCAACACGAAGAAAAAATAGAAGCCTTTGAAACATGGTGCGGAAGGAAAATGCTGAAGATTGAATGGACCGAGAAAGTGAGGAACGAAGTACGTATATAGAAGAGCAGAAAAGGAAAGGACCGTATGGAGAGCTCTACGGCAAAGAAGAACTAGATGGATTGGACATACCTTGAGGCATAATGGATTGATTATGAATATAATAGTTGGAAAAGTTGAAGAAAAGATACCGCGAGGAAGGCCAAGAGACAAGTACATTGGGCAAATGAAGAAGGACGTAAAACAGGGAACCTAACTAAAACTAAAACAGGGAATTAACACTAAATAGAGAAGAATTGAGGGCTGCAGTAAAACAGCATTAGGATTGAAATACTGATGATGATGATTGGAGAAATGAGGATTCAACCATCCATGATGCATGATCATACTTACCCGCAGAGAAAGGCGAACCTCAAACCCAAATTGTGCCATTTATGAACGGATTCCGGCTCGCTACGAGGATTGTGGTGCTGTTTCGTGAATGGTGCGCGCGCACCTGCAGGGATCATAACAATAACATCAGGTTGTGCTCGGGTTAAAGCAGGCTGTTGTGGGTGGACCGCGATTAAATAAAGGAAGGCGAGCAAGTGGGCGGGACAGTCTCAAGGACGCCCGCGACAAAACTAATGCCCTCCGACACGCATATTTCAAATGGAGCCATCCTCGAGGGGGGGGCCTCCCTTCTCCCCCGTCCCCCCGCAGCCGCTAATGCCACTCCAACTGCGCGATCACGCAGAAATTAATATTTGCCAATGGTATTCCCCCCGGAGATGAACTCCCCCGTCAGAGATGATGAGCAGTGCATTTACACGGGCTATTATTACAATTATGATGTCATGGAAACAAAAAGTCACCGTAAGTAAGTCCCTATTTGAAACGAGCAATGCACGGCAACATCCTTCGGAGTGAGGGAAGTTTTAAGGGCATCTTCGATCAATCATCAGCGATGTCCTTGGGCTATTGCTGCCATCTATTTGTTGGTGAAAGTCCAAAATCGAAGGCGCTTGGGCGAACGTCCTGCGTAGGTGGGTGGCCATCTTGACCAAAAACTCAAGGTGTCCGAGCGTCGTTTGGCATGGAGTGACATTTGCTATGAATGGTACTCTTCAGAAATGGCTGGACCTCGAACGAATACGACGACGCTCGTTGCTCTTTTTATGCCATACATGTTTTAAAAAAAACAGGGCTCAAATATAAAAGATTTTCAAGAAAATTATTTCAGGTATTTAATGAAACGACTTACAAATGCAATCACACCTCTGATTCTATTTTTATGAAGTTAGTTTGGTGGCCAGTTACCTTCCCGGAAATGATTGTGTCATCATAATATCTCGAAGCATAGGATTTGGCTCATTTTCTGTGAAGGTGATCACGCTTTACAGTTGACTGAAAAAAATGAGTAACGCGGGGTATGATCCGTAGGCGTAAAGGTAAGTAGTAGTAGTATTATTTAGGGGAGGCTGAGACCGACAGCTGAGGTCATTAGGGATGGACGGGAAAGGACGAAGGGTGGAGAGAAACCCGGCGTCGGCATTATCATTATTACAATCAATAGAAGGTACCAAGGGATCACAAAGATTAACGTCCGATCCGACGGACGGCGTACTCACTCAAAGTGCCCTCCACGAAGCAAGTAGGGATCGAGATACCGATGAAAAATATCTACCGCCACCGGGATTCGAACCCGCTCTGGGTGGGAAGCCATTACGTTAGCCATCGCACAATTCCGATCCCCCACGTAAAGGTAAGTGGCTCGTATTGTTTGAATCGACGCAAGTAAAAGATTTACAGACATACTTATGTTGATAGAATTGAGCCCTTACGGCTAGTAGCTTTGAATAAATGAAAATCTTCAATAGCCGTAAACAGTTTACCTTTCAAAACAAAATACAAATGAGATTATTTGGCTAACGCCACAATTCAAAGGATGGGGTAGATGGTAAATAAGGAAAGATAGAAGGAAGGTGGATACGAATAGGCGTATTTTCTTCGGACTGCCCTTACCCTTTCCCAGTTCAACTTGTGTTGTCGTGACGATTCACCTTCAGTACGGTGAAGAGGGCTACTTTGTGGCCGAAATACGCGTATTCGTATTCACCTTTCTCATCCCTTTCCTTATTTACCTTTTACTCAATCCTTTGAGTTGTGGCGTTAGCCAAATAATCTCATTTGTATTTTGTTTTGAAAGGTAAACTGTTTACGGCAATTGGAATTTTTCATTTAGACATACTTATAAGGAAACTGGTGGGGGTTACCTTTTAGGAGAAAGATAAGAAATAGTTTAGAATGGTAAACAATGTGTTTGGACTTAATTCAATCAATTCAATTTCAAAGTTTTTGCAAAGGAATGGCAAAACATTCGCAATTTCATATCTGTAGCTTTGCGCTCAGAGTTCGTACTTTAAGATTCTCTTGGTTGGTCATATGTTGAGTGCTGGTTAGATCTACGGAAGAATAGGCCACAAATTGCATTTTTGTCGGGAAGATATTAGGGAGCTGTTTCAAATCGGAGCGACACTGGAAATGCACTGACTCATTGAAGAGCAAAACGAAAACACTTCCATCCGAAGTTTGTTCAAAGTCGGAAGAAGGTTAGAGATATTTCGGCCATTCAATGGAAGGAAGAAGAAAGTTAATTCCATTAAACTGCGGGAGATGCCACCACAGTTACTTTCAATGGAGTCATCCGCTAAGTGTGCATTGCAATGCAACAATTTCAGTGTGTAAAACTAATTCGCCTTGGTCGGGATTCGAACCCAGAATACCTCGATGTTGACATTGCCACTCTAACTGCGCATGTTGACATCGAGGGACACGGGTTCGAATCCTGGTCAAGGTGAATGATTCTTACACTCTTAAAATTTTTAAATCGTAAAAAAGTTAATGATCGTTTAAACTTTCGACTTTCCCCACGATTCTGCCTTGCGCACTCTGATGATCGTGCTATAAATCCTCTTCCGCGAATCGCGGTCAATCCTCTTTGGCCGTCGCGTCGCGATATCTTGTAGCTCTAGATTTTAGACAACATGAAGCACCGACGATATGTCTTGGTTCAAACGTTTGCACAACCAACTTCGATGATCCACTGGACCATATCAATAGGACCACGGTTGACATCGACAGTGGAAAAGCCCGGGGCGTCAGATCATCGCCTCCGAGGGTTTTTTCAGCGGATGGTGTTTCACCACCTGGGCAAGCGGCTGAGCCTTCGCACCATCTTTCCTCTTTCGCCATCCTCAGCGTCACGACACTTACATTTTGTCGCCTGCCCCACTCCACGCAGTTCCTCAAGGCAGGTCACCCAATCAACCACTTGATTCTAGTTACTGTTTCTTTTGTCATAATAGGGATGCCAAAGGTTTCCATAACTTGCCTTGATTGTTTAACACCTAATCGTAAAATGCCAACTCAAGTGCGTTTTAATTTGGCTGTAGGACAAGTGCCCTCTTTGATGTGGCACGTATCCACTGGGTTGAGCTGCACAAGATCTGCATTCCATTTACAAGTGAGGACAAGTTCAAACGCTGCGCAGGCGTAAGGTATATTCTTATTCACATGTGCATGTGTATGTTAATTGATGGTATATGTATTTGCATGCGTGTGAGTTAAAAAGGTTTTCGTATGAATATTTCGCCTCTGTGGGTGTAGATTTGCATGAATTGGTTGGTTTTGCATGTGATTTGATTCTCTTTTAGGGGTAGTGACCAAACACCCCCCACCCTTGTGGGGACTTGTGTGACCGAACACCACCAATACCCAGCAAGTCTCCACCCTTGTGGAGACTTGCTGCGTATTGTGCAGATGTACGTAGATGGAGATTTAAAGGACACTACATTTCTTGGGGGCTGGTAGGGTTGATGGGGTTGAGCGAGAGGGTTTGGATTCGATTCCCGGGGACGCCCTTGAGCATCAACACTCCTTTCACCCAAACTGTCTAAGTTTTTGGAGCACCAAGGTCTTCCTGAGAAACCATAGGCGTCACAGGGAAAGGAAAGCCCCCCCCCCCCCTGGAGTGAGAATTTAACACGCCATGCAGTGCTTAGTTGATAAGGGTTGAGCCCTGCTGTCACCCATCACACTTATTTGCATAAAATTTCTGGTTACACAGGCTCTGTTTCTCGTAGTGCATTATTTTCTGATACCAATAGCATATCAAAATCCTTAATGTCTTGACAGTTTGGTCAACCAGTAATTTCTAGACCCAAACTTTCCAACGCTTACCAACTCAAAAATTCTTCCCCGCCACTGAATACCTTAAATTCTTTCGTATCCCGTGAATATTACTTTACACCCTCATACGTGCTCTCTCTATTATACATTTCGCAATTTCACCCTGCTTAAGTGGTTTGTATAAAATATACCGGGAAAAGTTTCGGAAAATAGATTCATTTCACCTATTGTTACACGGCTTCAAAATTCTTCAAAGTGCATCCTTTGTGCCCGTGGCTTTTCCACTGTTCAAAGGCTCCCTGGTAGATTGATTCCGGATGGTCCTTAAGGGTACGCGTGCCAGTTTCTTTGACGACACTAACTAATTGGTGTCCTTTGTGGGAGTATTTCACTTTTGGAAATAGGAAATAGTCTGCTGGATGTTAAGTCGGGACTGTAATGTTTCCTGAAGTTTCCCCGGGACGTCAAGGAATCGTCGCGTTGCCAGTTTTCTTTTTTTTATTCCTTCATTTTTTTCCTCTCTTCACCGTCCGTCTAGAAATGAATGTTCCCGATACTTTTTATACAAACCTTGTACATCCATTGCTTCATGCGCGCTCTTTTAGCCCACTCTTCAACTCTTCGTTTCATTAAACTCATGACTTGATTATATCTCACGCGAAATCCTCAGCCGTGTCCCTTCGCTGTTTTCCATGTAGTATTCCATTGTCGCTTGCATTTGTTTTCCTGTACCCGAAAGTCGCCTCTAATATCACTTTGTCTGGAATTCAATCTTTTTGGGCACTTGTTTCTAATTTGTATTCCTACGGCACAATGCCACACACTTCACACACATAATGGCTTTCATGAGGTGTTTTATTGCTTTATAAGCCATCTCTTTTATTTCGTAATGACAGTCGTTACTTATTCATAAACGCCCATTCTCGCAGAAGCTATTTTGCACCTATTGCTCGCTTTCCGTCTTCCATCATTTGGCATAGTAATAACTTAAGCTTTAAATAGTTCAAGGAATTTTCATCAAAATGAAGTCAGAATTCCAACACATTCCGACGTATTATTGATACCCTTGAGACCTCTCCATGGGAATGCAAGACGTCTGGTCATACTGCGATATCCGTATCGTTTTAATTCACATGTATACTTTCTCAAAGACTTCGTTTGGCAAGGGTTGAGTGCAAATCATTGAATCCTGAGAGTCACACACGTTTACTGTTCACTTTTGGAGTGATTCCACCCAAAATTATTTTTAAAAACCCGACACTCGTTCAATTCACGGCGTTATGTAAGGGTCATAAGAGATCTGGCAGCGCCGCAGATTGGTGGTTGGGCGGATCCTGTTGTGACGTCACCTGCACCCCCCTCCCTCATCGCAAATGTTTGCGAGAGTTCACTTTCCCCCAGTTAGCGCCCCTTCCTTCCTTCCTTCCTTTCACCTACTGCGGATTTCCTCGAACGGCGGCGGCGCCGCGAGGGGGCGGGAGGTGGATGTTTTCTCAGGCCTCCCATGGTTTAAGATTAAGGATTCTCGGAAGCGCGAATATGACTGAGGAGGAGGCGGGGGGGGGGGAGGCAGGGGTTCTGTCGCGATTCTATACCGATGCGATTACGCTGGTAAAGATCCTCCAGCGAGGAATTTCGCTCGACGTGAAAAAATGCAATGCGTCTTCATTGAATAAAATGAACTTCCACAAAGTTGAGCCGGAAACTATCGAATACGAAGAATCTGATGTTAGCATGACTATAACATTCAATCGATGGCCTCTTGATAAGCGGAATATTAACCATAAAACCAAAGCAATTGCAATCGAAGAAAGTCTGCAAAAATGAAATACATTGGCACACTGAAGAAACAAGATTATAAAAAAGAGTGCGAACACGAAATGTTCTTTCCTCATGGGCATTTGGGGGGATGAGGGGGATGCGGGGATCAATGCTTTGACTGTCGTGGACTGCATTATCCATGCTGAAAAAGTATGTAAGTGTTACATATTGAAAAATAAAATGAGTATTACGTGTTTACATTTACAAAATAACAACACAACGCTTTCGAGATGAAATTTGAAACTTTGGTCTGGATGACAAACGTCAAAGACATTGACCTTCATCTAAAATAATCGGATGAAACACTCGGATAACTTTAATAACACCTTAATAATAGCTCTCGGGCAATGAAAAGGTCAGCATGGAGTTTGGGCAATGGGGCAAAAATTGAAAAGGTGGAATGGTCCACGGAAGCAACGAGATATCGGTGAGAGAAAAAGCAAGAAAGGCTAAATGGTCGCAATAGTCCTGACATATGTAGAAGGGGTCGTTTGGCTAGGGAAGAAAGCCTAATCAGAGCCAACAATTGGAAAATAAAGACAATGCGTTGTTAAGAAGAGTGATGGCGGAATAGTTCACGGACAGAACCACCGATGAAGCTCTATGCAGAACAGTGAAAAGGGAATCTTTGACGTAAAGCTCTCATTGCACTACATCGTAACACATCGTACCAAAAGATTTGATACTTTTCTCAAGAAAATAATGGAACGAAAAATGAATGTGAAAAACTGCCGAGAAAGAGGAATAATAGAAAAATCGACGATTGGAGACGAAATGTGACCAAAGGATATTATGATCCAAGAAAACACAACGGTAAGGTAAGGGAAATAGATTCCAACACAGATAGATACACTTTCTTTCCCCGAACATCAAAAATCATAATAATAAGAAATCAAAGTCATTGTAGAAATATTAGAAACATTTAATTTACAAGGTAAGATAAGATTGAACGCTGGGTAGACATGAAGTATATTAGTAGGTGCATGTGTATGTTAGTTGATTGCAAGTGTATTTGCATGCGTGAAAGTTAAAAAGGTTTTTGCATGAATATATACGCCTCTGTGGGTGTAGATTGGCAAGAATTATTTTGTTTTGCATGCGGTTTTATTCTGTTTTACGGGCGATGACTGAACATCCCCCGCCAGACGCCCTTGCGGGAGCATGCAGGGTGCTATGTAGATGTAGAAGAATTAATGCAAGTAAAATATGGCAAAGAATAAGGAGATCGCTGATGAAGGGTTACAGGAAGCTCGGACAATATTCTGATTGATAAATGATGACTGACTTCCTTCACATTAACACAAAGGACACGCGCTAACTTCCCTGTGCATTATAAATCATACGTTCTTCCTTCTTTTTTCTTCTCCTAACTCGGAAGAATATCGAAGCGTCCCGTAAAGTTACGATATTTGTGGATTATATCCTTTTGCAAATAAAATCAATTTTATGAAAATAATTGCAAATCTTTTTTTCTAAATTTTTAACATCTAAAATAGTCCATAGAATTTTAAAATTGCATGAAGTTGACTGTTCATTCAAAATGCGGAGCTCAGCTCATTTTTTTCACCTTTTTAGCTTAGGATTGGCGTAAATCTTTACCCCCTTTTACCGTTGTATCCGACCCTTCCTCTAAAACAAGTGTACCTTCCTGGCCAAACCACAGCAATCAAATCCAAGGTTGTTTTGAAGGGGGAAGGTAGAGCTCACCTTTTACCCTGTATTGCCCACCCTTTGCCTTCTCTCGTCTCCTAGTCTGTCGTGCCACTCAGAATATCCCTCAGCTGAATGTGCATCACTTGCATTTGAACCAGGGACAGACATTTTGGCCGGATATCGAACGCACCACCCAGATTACTAGCCCACTGCTCCATGATCGACTTAAGTTGTGAAAATATCACAGCATAGAAGGTTAATTGGTTGAAATGAGTTACGAGTTAACACAGTGAAAGTGGGACATAGTTACCTGTGAATAAAGATACCTTAAATGAATTTGCAACCAGCAATAAAAGCAGGCAACTGGTCAGGATACAGCAAAGGGAAAATAGCGGAATGGCGGTCGCCTAGCAAGAAATTTGCAAATATACATTTGTTGTCGAGTACATACCATTCCAAAGTTGAATAGCATTCGAAAACCCAATCACTACAGTGCTAAATATTTTCAAAGATACTAATGAATTTAATGAAGAAATTAAATGGTAAACTTAATTATATTTATATACTATTATTATGATTAAACAGTTAAAAATGGTACATTTGCAAAATCAAAGTATTAATTCTTCTGAGTTATTAAAAATGAATTTTATTTTCTTCTCATTTAATTTGAGTACCAATGTTTTATTATTGTTGCTCAACTCAATATGGATAAATTCAAAAGGCGTACAATGTAAGTCGTTAGGACAAGGAAATATGCAAATGCTAAACACTTGATAGGAACCTTAGCAGTCTGATGAAAATGATTAAGAATTTCACATGAAAGCAAGTTTTGAAATAACTGATTAGACAACATTTTTTTTCTCGTCAAGCGGTTGCCTGTTTGCCCCCGATCAGCCAGTCTTCAAGTGTCATCACCTTCCTCAGGGGAGGATTAAATATTTATGCACCGTACACGACACCGTAACCCGAGGCGTTGGCTCCTCGGGTTAGCAACAGAGTATGCTGCCCACTCGACTAATTCGTAAACATTAAACTGATAAAACGTGCCAGTATCATTTTCGAGACTTAAAATGTATTACTTCGTTAGCGCAGTTAAGGAGCTTACAAAAATTGAGAAAGAAGCGCGTTCGAAATATCCCTTCGTGAGTGTTTTCTTTCTGCTGCGATTTGAATTCAAAGTTTCCATTTTTCGAGAGTTTTAACAAAGAGGAATTGACATTGGACTGCACATTCCTCCATCACACTTCACAATACGCCCGTCAAAGAAGAAACTCTGACGGTATTTATAAAATAAGTCGAAGATTTTAAATATGAAGCGTTTTTATGGGGGTCAATCAATTTTTAAATTTCCTTTTCTCTTCATTCAATTTGGGCATTCTAAACTATCGCTTTCGGACAAGCATTAAGTTTACGCTTTCTCCAGTACTCAAACTATCCCAGTTATTGCAAATATACATTGATTCTCCATATCACTTTTCAGAACTATTTATTCTATCGCGTGTAGAATGTTTAGAAACGAGAGAATTTATAGTTTACACAAAGTCAATGGACGAACAAAATGAAACAAATAACAAGGAAAACATCTCGAAGAGCAATTTGCAATGAATAAATTGCTGTAATGAAACTTTCCTAACTGCCCGGGAACTTGGAGAACTAACGGGCATAGAGTACAAGAATAGAGGAGACATGCGAGGTACTTCTACGGAGGGTCCAATTGCGATTTAAAGTACGAGGGTAGGTTGAAAACTAATGCACACATTTTTGTAGACCACAAACAAAATGACCTTCAGAAGCACCCCTGGTGACATGTGGAATTAGCATTCCCCTAAACACGCATGCACAAGTTTGAGGTCGTTACATTCATTCCGTGTATTCCGTGAAGCGGAGGTATGGAGACATGTTCTAGTGCTATGTCAACTGGGTTAAAGAGCATGCTGTTGTCGAAATTTTAACTGCTCAAAAAGTGACTCCTACAGAGATTCAACGTCCTTTAGAGACTGTTTATGGTGACGATGCTGTTGATAGGTTTACTGTAAATCAATGGGTAATAACATTTCGTGGTTGCGAGCCTGGAAAAGCCATAATTGTTGATGAAAAACGTAGCGGACGTCCGATCACTGCCACAGACGATAAACATCGCAAACTCGTCGAAGATTTGATTCAAAATGACCGTCGAATCACTCAAAAGCATATAGCAAACCATATTGGTCGATTTTGTCGTGTTATGGGCAGTCTGGCGCCAATAATCTTGGAGCATGACAACTCTCGTCCATACACCTCACTCGCAACTGGAGAGGCACACCCTCAGCCTACCCTCCACACCCTCCTTATTCCCCCGATCTTGCGCCTTGCGATTTCTATTGTTTTCCTTAACTCAAGGACATCTCAAGGGCAATCATTACACCTCGTACGATGGGGTGAAGGCAGCTGCCAAGTCCTGGATTCGAGAAAAGGCGGAAGAGTTTTTGAGTGATGGAATGAAAAAACTTGTAACACGTTGGGAGAAATGTGTTAGCCTTAACGGTGACTATATTCAAAAATAAATAAATGGTTTTGAAACTTAAGAATTGTACTTAAATGTTTTTTTAACCCGATCTTGCTATTTTTTGCGTTTTAAAGCTCTAAAAGCATGTTCGCGTTACTTTTCAGCCTACCCTCGTACAATATCAATTATAAAATATTCTGGTAAACCGATTGCGAAATTATATTATTTTAAAATTCCAATATAAACAATCAGGGAAATATTTCACCAATTACATCTAATACTAAGAGAAATTTAGTATACACATGTCATAAAGTATTTAACGTGTCATGAAATATTAAATTAATGACCTCATCTCTGTGGAGCTGAATTGCCTCCTTCCCATGCCCCTCGTTGGCCGCCCGCGATTTCCCGCATTCCATCGAAATCTAGCGGTCGGAAATCTATCGAAGAGAGAAACGGAGGGAGTGTTCACGCGAAATCTATTAATAATGCCGGGGAGCAGGGGAAACCGCTAAAAAACAAAGCAACTTCGTGAAACCAAAAATAACGGTCGCGAAAAAGCAAGTTGACGATCACGCGACGCACACACAAGGGAGTATGACAGGGATGAGGGGTAGTGTGTGGGAGTGAGGGTAGCTTTGGGGGAGGGGAGAGAAAGAGAGAGAGAGAGAGGATGGATCGGAATTCAAGCAAATTCTTGGCTGATGCGGGAAACGCGGACTCCGCCGTCGCCGGCCAATGCGAGGGGGCGTCCGGTGACGACTGAGTCGCCAATTCCTGGCGACGGGATCCTCCTGTTTCCCGCGCGCGCCCGGATGGCGCGTTTCAACTGTTCGGGCGACCGCAAGCAAGCAAGGCAAGAGTTGGCGGAGAGTGGTTATCGCGTGGCTCCAAGGTCGAGGTGAGACCTGCAAGATGGAATGACAATCGGCCAAGGGCATATCGCTAAACGATCTCTTTCCAACGGGCATTTTTCAGAGTGCATGCACCACAGCCCGGGAGGGAGTAATAAACGCCGCCGCGTTTGTGATGTGACCTTCGGGCCTTTAAACGCGCCTGAAATTATGAATTTCTGCCGCCTCTGCACGGCTGGGATCATACGACCGTGGGTCATTCCTCTTCCAATGGACCAGTCTCCGAAATGCGATCGCATTCGCCCACTTGAAATCTTTGAAAGCAATTATTTCCTCACGATGGCGGCCGAGAGTAATCATCCCAAAGTCTTGCCGCAATTGCTGGAGCGGCACTTAAGGAAGGAATTATCCTGTTCTTCCAGGAACGGAGGACCTGGATTAAGGCATTTGGGAATCATTTCTCAAATGATTCGGAATACTAATAATAATCACGGTATTGGACAAAATTGTATCCACGATATTATACAAAAAAGTTATCCAATAGATCATTATTTCATTTGGTTTTGAATATACGTGCGATTATTCACGGATGCGGCAGCTAACCTTTCTGGGAAAACATTCATATTCTCATGGAGAAATATTGCTGAAACTTAGAAAAGTCTGTATTCTTTGTGAAATAGTCTAATATCATTCAGCCTCTAACTTATAAGAGGTTCAGCAATATTCTAACTCGGAATATAACTTCTTCTGACTTTGGAACGTTTAACAATAGCGGATTGCGGTGAATATATTTGAGTAGAGGGGAATTTTGCAAAATAAGGTCTCGATTGAATGGAGAATTCACATTTTGTACTGAAATGTACATTTATAACGTATCCATTCCCATTCGGGAGCATATGGAAATCAATGCTTCTATCTTTCTCATCAATGGCCAATACCAAATTTGATATGAGAAATCGGTTGAAGTGGAATACTAGGAGTAATGTTGAAAATTTCATTTTTTGAATTCTCTACGCCATTATTATAAGAAGAATCAGAAAAAATTATTACAAAAATATAGCTTTAAAAGTTCCACATCTACCCCCAGACAAAAATAACTACCACAGAGAAAATTAATAAAAATTGTGAAAACCACTTGATGAGAATTATTATTGTTACGACATAGTTTTCGACCTAGCAGTCAATCTTCAAGTCACCTCCTTCGGGACATCTTCAGGTAAAAAGTGTCGAAACGTACATAGTAATAAAAAAAACCATTAATTTGAATTAACAAATATTTTTCCCCGTATCCCTATGCTGAATAATTTCCACTAATTAAATCCAGCAGAAATATATGATGGAAAAAGCTCCACAGGCAGTTGACTAAAGTTTTTCAACTCAAAGCATTTGCATGGAACATTTTATCTTATAAAATAAACGGATTTTTAGTCTACTTAGAGTTCGACTTTGAGTGATGGAGGATTTCTCTTTTGGAAATAGGAAATAGTCTGCTGGTACCAAGTGCGGACTATTAGGGGGGTTGGGGAATCGTCGCGATGCCGATTTTCGTCAGGTAGTCGGTTACCTTGGTGCTTGACTCGGGACAAGTTTAACGCAGATTTTTTGCTTCGCCAATAATAATAATGGTGTGTTCACTGCCATTTTATCAATGTCGATAATACGATCTACGGTCATGAGCACACTTAAACAACGGTCTGAATTCAGCACTTCACGCACACGTTGCATGTTGTCGTCGGTTCTTGACGTCGACGACCGTCCAGCACGGGTGAAGGGCTAGTGGAACTAAAAAACTGCAGTTTGTGGCATACTTTCATCCTTGAACACTTGGCGAGTCATGCCTAATGTCTCCGTAACCGATTTCCTCTGTCCGACACGAATATTTGATGCCGGATCACTGTTTAATCGTTCAATTCTGCATTTTACGCTTTCACCGAATCACTGGACAGGGTTATACTAAAACACGATCCAGCCTGAACTGCCGTCCGCAGGCGATTGGCACTTGACGCGTGTTGAAGGTCAGACCCTCCACAATCGAGCCTGCGCGGTATGAGCGCACTGCGACGTACGATCACGTACGTCGCAGTGCGCTCCCCGGAAAAAATTGTTCCTGATACTTTTTATGCACAAACGTTGCAGGCCTCGTCGATATGCCGGCCGGTAGGCAAACTAAAAATGCAATATGTTCGTATCGCGGCAAAGGAAACTAACTGCGTTTGAATTCAAGAGTTTCCATTGAAATTTTCATTCCCTGGGAATTCCGGGTGAATAATTACGAGTCGAATAATCGAGGAATATTATCCGCCAAGAATTATCCCCATCCCCCGTCCACGTCTCGCTTGCGAGCCAAGAAGTGTCCTCTCGCGTGCCTCTCTGCACGCGCGTGCCAACATTTGGCCTCCCCTCCTTCCCCCGTCGCCCTATCAACATCAAGTGGTCGAGTGGAAGGAAAGCGGTTAAAGAGGAGCGCAGTAATCCAATGCAATCCGGAGGAGCCAGGCATATTCACAGCTTCCACAGACAAGGGCAATGATTTGTTTTGCAGTTTCTCCGATGGTAGTCATCGCATCACAAGAGGGGAGTATACGACTTTTAAAAGAATAACGGTAAACAATGGTTTTGCTTTGGTTTTATATTTATTTTTTATTATTTATCATTTAAGAATTTATATCGTTGCAATTTTGCAATTGTCCTGGTGGCAACGGTCAAGTCTAGTCAACAGTCACTCTAACAATGCACATGCATACATACACTCACAAGAAGAACAGATATGAGACAAAATGCTCTTATATACAATGACACTTAAAGATTACAAAACCACACCTTTACCATTATACAAGGGCTAGGTGGTTCACACCATACTTGCTACAACGCACCGTCCATAATCACGCATTCTTCATTTTCATATTCCGTTCAAAATCACGCACCGTTAACACATCATTCAACGAATCCCGTAGTCTTATGAGAAAATTAGAATTTCTTCTGAGGATTATTTAGCCGGAAAACGATTTAAATTAGTTTCCATAGCTCTTCAGGTCTACGTGCCTACCCTCCATACTCATTTCAAGGCATCCGACGTGCCTAATCTCTTTCTTTCTCTCACTCGCTCACCCAACATCGCTCCCTCGATAAACAACGCCTTCAGCATTCCTTTTCAACCCTCTTGCTTCTTTCCTTCGAAGACTTCCCTTCCCCCGCAACACTACGTCCTCTCCCTTTTCCCTCCGTCACCCTACTCACTTCCCCACTCCATCTCCAATCCATTCCCGATCATGCTCGTCTTCTTTACACAGCGACGAATTTCTGGAACCATACACTACTACGATCCACGTTAAAGTTTTCACTGATTCTATGCCTTCACCCGTGAAGCTTGTCTCATCAACTCCTATTTCTTTGTAAATCTTTACTTTAGCCAACGAAAAGTCTATCCTAATGGTTCCACCCCCACATCGATTTCGTCTTAAATAATTTACCGCTCCACTTGGTGCTAATGCATGCTCTCTTGCCGATAATTCTGAACTGAGCCCTCGTCTTTCTTGAGAGAGAGAGAATAAATTGGGCCAGCAAAATAATGACCCATTCGCATTGGAGCCCCAAGCATGATCTCCTTTCTCAACGCGCCCCATCAAATTTATCCTTTACAGTCATGCCTGCAACGTCAATGCCTTCACCTTCATTTCAAGTTTCGGACAGGAATTCTGATTCAAATGCCGACTTCTATTTTTGCTCTCACGGCTTCATACCTTTCTTGTAGCCCGTCTCTCTCTTCTCATTATTTTGCAGATTGCCCCCCATATATAACATATTCTTTCTCCTCACCTCTCTATTAAGCAATGGACCTTAGGATTGATCATCGGTGGCGAGGTAGCCCAGGAAACAAAGCTTATGCCTGGGTAGGTTAGCCATGTGCCTTGAGATCCCCTTGGCTGAAGTTTCGAGCGCCGTGGGCCATCATCGCGTGTGATCGGCACATGATGAGGGAGTCTCTCGCTCCAATAATGATATCACTGAACGTCAACCCGTTAAAACAAGGATAAGAACTCCAACGATCGCCATTTCCATCTTAAATATAAAACAGTGTCTGCTTCTCACCCTGTCTTTAATTAAATTTTGCAATGATAGACGCATGAACTTAACCGTTATCTATCAAAACCAACTTAACAGTTGACTACAGAGGAAGAGGTGGAGTTTATACAGCAAAAATAATCATTTAGAGTTACACCATTGACTTAAGGGAATCGAGGTCTGATCCCATCATTATCTTGCAGGAATCTTTTAAGAAATATGCTAAAGTAAGGGAATTCGCAAAGACAGATACAATAACAGGATTCGAACCCGGTTCTTTTCCAAGACTCCCGAGAAACCACACGGCGTGTGTGTTTTCCACACATGACATGAGCACACGCCAACGTGCAATGCTCCTTGTTGGATTTCGATTGGCAATAATGTTCACCTTTTTACCCTTGATTTTCTTTCCGAGTTTCATTTGAGGGCGTAGATATTCGCTGAACTACTACAGCTCCAATTTCCAGAAACTGCGGGAGATACCGCAACAGTAACTTCTAACCGAGTCATCCGCTAATATGCATTTCAATGCAACAATTTGAGAGCATAAAAATCATTCACCTTGACTGGGATTCGAATCCGGATACCTCGATGTCCGGCCGAGGGCTTTAGCCAGTTAAGCTATCAAGACGTCCTCTGAATTTCAGAGTTAAAGAGGACGCTTCGATAGCTTAACTGTCTAAAGCACTCGGCCGGATATCGAGGCATCCGGGTTCGATTCCCAGTCAAGGTGAATGATTTTCATGCTCTGAAATGGTTGAGTTGAACTACAGCTCAATTAACAGCAATAGCAAGACCTCGAGTATGCCGATCTGAACGAGTGGATTGACAGACAGTCAGGGCGGGTATATAGTAGGGTCACGACAGAAGAGATTTAAATTATGACTTGTCCCACTTTCATTTCAACTTTCAATTGTTTAGCAATTGGAAACTTAAAACCTCTCAAGAATTCAGCCCCTCGCCCTCTTTTTACAGAGCCCATCTGATAACGGATATTCGATCAGAAATGCTCCATTGAAATACGGCTTTAAGGATTACGAAACACATATTATTAAAATCTATCAAAGCTGTTATTCCCTTAGAATACATGACAATGCTTATTCACAAAAATAAATGATTGAGAAATTCGATAACGAATGGAGTAGCATCTGGTCCCGGACACACCTGCCGGGCGGAGACGAAAGAAGTGTCGTACAACAACGTTCAAGTGCATCACTCGAAATCCCCGTGTTCGAATTATTGTCATGGTTTGTCGTTTGAGATGCGCCCTTAAATAAAACCAAACAACCAAGTTGCATAAGTATTTTAAGAACATATTATGTTCACTGAAGACTGAAGTCACAACTTCGACGAATACTGTCTATGGCATAAATTGGCAAACTACCAGTTTATTATTACTGACTATTATAGACTTGGATCTACTGACAGAAAAAAAGTCTCAAATATTAATGAAAAAATAATATTATTACTAGTAATCAAACATATTCGTATTATCGCTTGGAGTTTTTCCATCTTCGACCCAAGAGAAATATTTGTTCCATTAACAGTATATTGAGGTCCCAAAATGTCAATGCTACGAGGGCAGGCTGAGAACTAATGCAAACATCCTTTGTAGACCACGAACAAAATGACCTTCAAAATGACCCACTCCTGGTGGCATTGGGAAGTAACATTTCTCCCTTAACACGCATGCGCAGGTTAGAGGTCGTCAGATTCACCCAGTGTATTTTGAGAAACGGAAGTATGGAGACGTGTTTCTCGCATTTGGATTTAAAATATTTTAAGGTTTATATATTTTCATTTTAATATAAATATTGACACTCATTTTCTCACTTGACCGTCGCTGACCACGCGCCAGTCCATCCGCAGCCCACTCGTAACGTCGGGCGTTATACGAGCTCTGATATAATTCTCTGAAGAAAACGTCCGTTTTCAAGAGGATTGAGCGTTTTAAAGATGGCCGACAATATGCCATGGATGATGCAAGGCCGGGACGACCTTCAACCACCTGTGTTGACGACAACATTGATCGTGTGCGGTCCCGTGCCCTTACCGATCGTCGAAAAACTGTCCGAATGATAGCTGATGAACTGTACCATGACTGTCACCATGACAATGCACCTGCACATTCAGCATTGATTGCTCGGCAGTTTCTGGCAAAAAATTCAATCACCTTGATCCTTGATCATCCTCCTTATTCGCCAGATCTCGCCCCCGTCCACTTTTTCCTATTCCCAGAATGCAAAAATGAGATGAGGGGACATGACTGGGAAGATGTGGACACAATAAAGCAAGAAACGACGAGAAAACTAAAAAGCCTAACTGCCGAGGACTTCCAAAAGTGGCTTAAACGGTGGAAAATAAAATGTAATAAGTGCTTAGCAAGAACGAATGGAGAGTACTTTGAAAAGGGGACAAAATCGATGTGGACTAAGGTTTGCGAAATAAAGTTTTTATCGCCTCAGTTCGCGTATTTATTGGACAGACCTCGTAGAAGGCCTGACGGCGCTTAAGAGGAGGCAGAAATCGTAGAAGTAAGGGCTGATTCTCCCTTCCAAGACTTTTGGGGACAACAGGGTCTTCCAGCAAGGGTTCCAGCAGGTAACCCCGATCGGATATTCCTCTCCCTCCCTCCCACCACCTTCCTTCTCGGGGAAACGAGACCGGTGCCACCCCATCACCTCCCCTCAATCCCTCCGGTACACACATACACGCACGGTCATCGAACCCCCCACTCTTACTCTGGACTTCCCTCCGGAAATGGCGCCCGATCAAACGAATTCGCCGGGCTCCGGTGGCTCGCCGGAAATACCCGGAGACCGGTTCGGACGGATTTATCCGCAACCGCACGGCAGATTAATCAGAATGATGCGACCACCCCTGGAGGTTAGTTGGGAGCGGCATTCCCTTACGCGGAACAACCCTCCTCAAACGCGAAACGCCAGCGGAGGCCGTCTCAAAGGGGGACCGGCAGGGAAAGGGATGAGTTGGCGCAGGGAAAATACAGGCTGGCGCCATCGGAATGTGCGCCTAGTGTAAAACATCCCATCCGCTTTTGGATCGAGCGGAACGGATTTCCGAGGAAAGAATCCGATAACGAGGAAACAAAATATTTTCTCGGATTTTTTTTCGCACATCACTTAAGGTCGAGCACATGTGCATACGAGGTCGGTCCAATAAATACGCGAACTGAAGCCATAAAAACTTTATTTCGCAAAATTTAGTCTGCATGGATTTCATCCCCTTCAACAAAGTACTCTCCATTATTATTGAAATGAAATGAAATAATTTACTTTGTAATTCCACACACAAAAAGTGTGTGGAATTACAAATTAAATTATTTCACTTCGTTTCAATATGTTATGCAAATTCCATAAAGTTACGGCTGAGACAACAAATTTCACTCTCCATTCGTAGGCCATGCACTTATTCCATCTTCTTTTTTCCTGTTTAAAGCACCCTTGGAAGTCTTCGGAAGTTTGGCTTTTTAGTTTTCTCGTCGTTTCTTGCTTTATTGTGTCCACATCTTCCCAGTGATGTTCCCTGATCACATTTTTGCATTTTGGAAATAGGAAAAAGTCGCAGGACGAGATCTGGCGAATAAGGAGGATTATCAAGGATGGTGGTTTCAATATTTTACCAGAAACTGGCGAACAATCAATGCTGAATGTGCAGGTGCATTGTCATGGTGAAGGATCCATCCATCATGTTCGGTTAAAATAGTTTAGTGTTGATTTTCCTAAATTCAGTTCATCAGATATCATTCGGACAGTTTTTGACGATCGGTAAGGACAAGGGGCCGCACACGATCAATGTTGTCGTCAACACAGGTGGTTGAAGGTCGCCCTAGCCTTGCATCATCCGTGGCGTCTTGTCGGCCATCTTTAAAACGCTTGATCCACTTGAAAACGGATGTTTTCTTAATAGAGATATATCACCGTAAACAGCTGTCAACATTTCAGTAATTTCTTGATAACTTTTACCGAACTTCATCAAAAAACTTGATGTGTATTCGTTGGGCCGTTATTTCGTCGATTTCTCTTTTCGACAATCAGTAAAAACAAATGACAAGAGAAACTAACGTAATTGGCGCCATACGCACAGCTCGACGATCCACAGACGTCTCATTGGGTCTCAGGCAACTAGCGCCGCTAGTGGGAGGGGAAATAGTCCGCGTCATGGCCGCCAGATTGCACCAGTTCGCGCATTTATTGCACAAACCATGTGCAACATCTTTTCTGTGGTTTGGTTCTTCGAAAAGCGCGAGACCGGATTTAATTTCGATTTCCACAGTCAGAGTGATGCATTCGTACGTATCTAAATAAAGGACCGTTAACTTTCGGGGCGAAAACGGATTAGACACCACGTAAGCATAAACAGGGAGAGGAGCAGAGATTTGCGTGGTCGCGCCTACCCCACGGCACTCTTCATCACGGCGGGTCAAGGTTGAGAAGGTTTCAAAATCCACGCGTCCCTCTGGCGGCGAAGTCCTGCTCGACGCCCTTGCTCATTTGTCCCTTGGGAAAACACGAGAGTTGAAAGATTGCACATCGGATGCAAAATGACACAAAGGTCCAGCGAGAGAAGAAGGAAATGGCGTTGCTTTGGTGATGAGAAGGGAACTGATGGCAGGCAGGCATCTTGGGGAAAGAACACCAGAATTCCGACGGGGATTTGGCGTTCAGGGAGACTTGCTCTCAGGGAGAAGAGAAACGGGCGGAGGTTAGAGATTGTTTTACCCGACAAGAAACAGGCTGAGCGACATGGCGACGATAAGGAGGGATGGACAAGGTGCTTGATGGGGTGATGGAAGGGTGATGTGTGGTGAGGAGGAATCCGAAGAAGAGCTGACGGAAGAGGCAAATGGTTTAGTGCGTGGGGAAGACGGAGGCGAAGGACAGGAATTCTGATGGTAACAACTGATATGAAGGCATGCGGGGGGTGAACACTAATAATAATTGAAAGGTTGTCGAAATACCGCCGTAGTCATAGTAGCATCCTGAATGATTCGCAACAATCTCCGGGAGATTTAGTTCTTTCGCACACGTCCATAACCCCCATGGAACTGGGTCAGGAAAACACTCACATCTTTGTCGCCCATCAATTGTATCCTTTTCGGCTCGTAATTATACGGTCGTTACGGCAGTTTGCGTTAATCAATGAGAAAGTAAGGCTGTTGCGAATAATGGCTAGCTAAAAGAGGTCTGCTGGGGAAGTGGTTTGTAGCTATTGAGGTCGGGTTTATTGGTGATACGAGCCTGAGGCGGGACTGCCTTCATGCGAGGCCTAGGTAAGCGACATCCGGGCTCAAAGAAAGTGGGATTCAAATTTGATTGGAAAGTGAAATAAAGCAAAACAAATAAGATTCACCTTGTGTTGCTTAAAATAACATTTGTCGGAAAAGAAAGTACATTTGTTCTTCCACGTATATTTTATTATGCACGACCAAGCTTTCCACTTACAAAGTCATCATCAGGATAAGATTTAATTAAAAATAGCAATTTTCCACAAAAATAAAGTTTAATGCGACCGGTTTCAATGTTACCACATCATCAGTGCAGTTTTTTGTGGAAAATTGCTATTTTTAATTAATCATGATATTCCACCATATCACGCCTGAAACTTCTCTTTTTAAGGATAAGATTTATTAAGAGTTGATTCATTTTAGCGTATTCTATAATCGGGGTAGCCAAATCAATATTGCCTGATATCGCCAAGAGTAGAATGTGACAATTCTTTCTTCGATTTAGTTCTCATTCTAGTGCCCTAGTAACGACTATGTTTATTTTTATCCCGAATGCCGCTAAAAATAGTAAAGAGTTCCATCTACTCTTGTCCATATCGTCCGACTTCAATCGTTCACTTGTGTAAAAAAATTAAAATATATGTACTTTATGAATTATCTTCCCCCAAATCGTATAATTAAAATAAAAATACCTAAACGTAGTTCGTATCAATATTTGATTTTTTTGTGATGCCCGGAGGATAATTTTTACGTACTTACGCTTCTGGGATTCATAATTTATCAATAAAAATACGTAATTAGTCTCCTCTTATGTGCTGTGATATTTTCCTGGATATTATGGCCAAGAGAAATTTAGCAAATATTCACGAATTAATCTTCCTGGTTAGGAACTAATTTCGAATTTTTGATCACCGCGCTGGCGTCTTTTAATCCCTGCCTTGGAGTGGGTTGCTAAATCATTAACATGTGTGACGAGTGCCTCTTCACTATATACCCATTCCCTCGGGTTTTCTGTCCCCCTGGCCTTCGCGGTGCAATTATTCTCAATTACTACCCCCCCCCCCACTCTCCCTTCATTTTCTCCGACTCCGCCACTCCATCACGCGTTCGTATTACACAACGCCATCCATGACTAATGCCATTACGAGACTACTTATTATCTCTAGCTCGCATTACATATCCTGATGTACAATCCCAGCATTAAAACAAGGATACTTCATCAATTGCCAAATATATTCTTCTGAATTACAAAATAAAGTCGGATTTATGATGCTTAAAAAATATAATTGAGTTCGCCCTGGGACACACAAAGCAGCCCCGACATCGAAAAACTCAGACTGGGAAATGAAGCGATGATTGGACCCGTGTTTCCATCATATCCCATCTACCTTAACTGAAAGACTGATATTAATCATCATAACCATCTCAAAACTGACACTTCGACGACTATATTTCCTCCGCTGCCACTCACCAGAGATTTCAGGAAAAAATATAAAAGAGATCTGCCAATCATCAGAAAATAGTCATTTAAGATTCGCGTTTACATGGCAATGTGACGTACGCATCTCATACCTTGGTGACTGTATATATTTCTGCAATACAACGAGAGTAACGCCGTCACGAAACATGGGACACTGTCACTGACACAGTTCACGCGGCCCCAGAAATAAACATCCGCAATTGAATATTGAAATCCTGAAGTTTAACCAATAAACAACTGCTTTTCATCTGACCATCGAACCACGCAGCCATACGAAATACGAGTCTACGCAGCCATATCGAAAATCTTTATTACGATTTGCGAATGCCTTTCGATGTCAGAGCGAGAGAGGAAAACCCATTGCTGTCTTACCTCGCGATTATTGTTTCGCATAAGAGTAACTACAACTTCACATCAAATCTACCTCTTTAGTTTCCGACAATTAGTCCTTTCAGCATTTGAAATTGATTACGAAATCAACTCATTCCCCTAGCGTAGTTCGCTATCGTGTGTATGAGTGTGTGTACGATTTGAGCGCTTTCGGTGTGACGTCAACATAGTCCTCTCTCATCCACTCCAGTGTGGCCAACTTTTGAATGACGGGTGTTCGAATCGATGCCAATGCCAAGAGTAACAAATTACGGGAGAGGGCGAGCATTGCTTTTAGTTAATTAGTAAACGGCCAAATAACTGAGAAATGTGAATTCCTTAAATTAACCTGGCCTTCATCACTTGCACATCATATTTCCACAGGACGCATAATTGCACCTTAACAGGATTTTCTTTCTTAGGAGATGATGCACCGGTAAAATTTTCCAATAAAAAAATATTTGCTGAAAAAGGCGATTACAGCTTTAAATCAAACTAGCTTCCTCTAGAAATAGTAATTATGTTACCTACGAGTAGCATAGACCGCCCCATTCGGATTTCGTTTCTTATTCCCAAAATGCAAAAATGTGATGAGGGGAGATGTAGACACAATAAAGCAAGAAACGACGAGAAAACTAAAAAGCCCAGCTGCCGAGGACTTCCAAGGGTGCTTTAAACAGTGAAAAAGAAGATAGAATAAGCGCATAGCAACGAATGGAGAGTACTTTGAAGGGAACAGCATCGATGTAGACTAAATTTTGCAAAATAAAGTTTTCATGGCCTCAGTTCGCATATTTATTGGATAGACGTCGTATTCCTCTAAACTTGGCCATAGTACCCACATCTGGAAAGGAATTAAGCCGCATTGTTACTCTGTCAAGGTAATTTAAATGAATATTTTCAAAGGATATTTAAATACTCTCCTCTGCTACCCTTCCACGGTATCTTGGGATCGAAGGACAAGTAATAAGTAAGGGCAAATAATTATTATTGCGTCAATGACTACACGTCATTGACGCAATAATAATTATTTATGTTACGATGCACTGTCATTTTCTTGGCTAGCGGTCGCAAGCGCTACTCTCATCCTCGAGGTAAAACTGACACAGTCCCAGCAGTCATTTGATATCTACATTACCAACATTTTCGCCTCTCCCTGATTCTCGGACTGACTGACCGTAGACTCCGGGAAATGACGGCCCTTAAAGACAATGGGCATTCGGGGCACACGCGGGAGAAAGAACGCAATCGGACGAATTTTTGAGAGCGACATATTTCCGGGGAGTCTCTTGGCGAATTAAGGGAGAGAGTTGGCAACCTTCTTCGGCCGCCACCCGCCCGCTCCCCCCACCCTCCTACTCGGGCCCCCCTCCCTCCGCTCATCTCCCGACCACCCTTTGCCTCCGTGCGTGTCTGACCCCCCGGGGTCAATTGCCGGGTGCAATATCTACGGCGACGGAGACGACAAGTGCCCGGGGGAATGCGCCGCGGGGGTCGACACCATGCCCTCCAGCCCAGGGGATGGCCGGGGGCATTCCAGTCCCACACACCCGCCCCCGGGGCCCACGTGGACCTCGAGACTCTGCCTCCTCCTCGTCACCGGGCGCTGAACTCCGGCCAGAATTTCGTCTATTTATTCTATTTGTTAGTTTGAGGTAGGTTTTGGATGGACCAATGCTACATTACGCCAATTCTCACCTGAAGCGACGCAATTATGACAAGCCACACTGCAATATTCCCATCTTTGATTCCACACACATTCTTGCCTCCCTTTGTTCCGTCCAACGTGCAAAAACCTCTTGCTTTGACCGAATGGTATTCTCTCCTCCGTTCGGAGTCTCCAGAACTCAATCGCCAATTATAAGGCATTGCGGTCACTTCTCCTTACTCTTTAATTTCCCCCAATACGCTTTCTCCTCCCCTTGCGCCACGCCCAGGACTTCTTTGCTCCTTTTCCTTTACGTCCTATTTGCTTGCCCTATCCCTCTCCAGACACTCGCATCTCGAAATCCTCCAATCCACTCTTATCCTCTTGCCTCAAAGACGCAAGTTTTCGAGACGCATTAGACCGCGCTATGGGTTATTAAAATATTCGCCCATCTTTTAAGCGTGCTTCCTCATGAAATTCGTCAAATTTCCCCTTTTTGACACCATAGGTGACATGTATCATTTCTTTTCTGACCAAATCCTCATCCCGACGCACCCTGAGTGGGCTAGGGTCGAACCTCGAAGGGCTTTCTTATGCATCTGTCTCTGGTTTTCATGCTTGTGATTCGATCAGAGATTGAACTTTGGAGCGCAATCGATCCCAATTCATTTAAGGTTTAATCTATTCACTGCGATTACTTAAATAATTTCAAAGTATCCGTTTTGCAGGTATCAAATTGGCGTTTGATGAAGTGCATTGGGAAAAACTATGAATACATGTATATTGCAGGATATAGGAATACAATATTACATTGAAGAGGGTTTTAGAAATATTTGATCTCTGTTAAAATAATTAATTTTCTGCAAATATATTTCTGTTTTTTCTGTCCCACCTGAAAGGACTAATAGAGAAGAATTTAGAATACAATTAGGACGTATTGACCTGTTTCGTAGATTTCGAAAAGGCGTCTGTTAGATGGAATTGTGATACCTAATGAATTTATTTCAGAAAATAAGAATCAATTGGAGGGACAGGAGGCTGATTCCCATCGTGTACATGTCTCAGGCTGCTCAGGTTTGAGTGAGGGATGGAGAGACAGGATGGGCGGTGCTAGGAAGAGGTGTCAGGCAGGGTTGTCCATTAACACCAGTGCTATTGTGTACATGTATGTGAAGGAAATGGTTAAAACGACATGGGAAGGATTGAAGATGGATCATTTCCAGTCTGTGGGGAATTCATAGAATCAGTTAGGCTTGCTGATGATCAAGCTTTAGTTTGTCAGTCAGCCAAGGGGTTGCAAGCATTGCTGTGTGAATTGGAAATTCAGCGCAACAGGTATGGGATGAGAATCAATATTAATAAAAAAGGTATGCGATTTACCAGGAAAAAAAGGCTAAGATAAAACTAAATTAAGAGAGAAAGTAGCTATGTACGGCGCAGAAACGTGGTCATTGAAGCAGGAGGATAGACGTAGACTGGAGGATTTTGAAATGTGGGTTTGGAGAAGAATGGAGAAGGTGAAATGGACCGAAAGGAAAACAAACGAGGAAGTGCTAGATATAGTGAGGGGCGAGGAGAGGTGATTGTCGGGATTAATATCTGTATGTCAGGAGAGACGGGTAAATGCATTTTTGTACAATTGTTTGGTCGGCGTCCTACGAATGCCTAATCTAACCGGTAGAATACCAATAATAATAATGTCTATTTGGTCTTCTAATATTGTAATTAAGTCATTACTCCAGAGCTAATGCTTTAGAAATTTTTTTCCCATTCGTGAGGCGCAGCCTAAGGGTAGAATTCATGTATATGATTGTATTTGTTAAATTAATTACAGCTGGTATTAGCAATAGGTCCCGAAGCAGGCTTTATGGGAGGAAGCTGCTTTAACACGAAGCAGTACCTACACCTATTGCCGCTACCCGAGTGTTATTGCAGGCAGGCTTATGGGATATGTGAGAAAAAACAGGGGACGGGATGGTGCGGTGGCTAACGTACTGGCTTCCCATACAGAGGGCCCGAGTTCGAATCCTGGAGATATTTTTACTGATATCCCGATCCCTACTTAAGGGGCTTCGTGGAGAGCACTTTGAGTGAGCACGTCGTCCGTCGGATGGGACGTTAAGCTTACAGACCCCTTGGCGCCTTTCGTTAAGAGCAGGCTAATGCCAGGTTTCTCTCCACCCATTCCCATCCATCCCTAATGGCGTAAATGACCCCAGCTCTCGGTCGCCTCCCCCGAAACTACATCTACATCTACATAATACCCCGCAAGCCGCCGCAAGGACGTGTGGCGGGGGGTGTTAGGTCACCAACCGTAAAAAGGAAAAATACCACATGCAAAAAAACAACACGGAAAATTACACCCACAGCAGCGCACACACTCATGCAAAAATCCCTTCATCCAATACTCATGCAAACACATATACCGCAAAACAACTAAAAACTGCACCCCAGGATGTAGCACGAAAGCCATCCTACAACACGCAAGCCAGGACACAACAAGCAAGAATGTGAAACATCACCATCACATGAAAATGCACCACAAAACACTCTATCCCCCAAAGAGTCTGTAAAAGGCAGGGAATGCGACCCAACGTTGCAGGTGGCAGGAATTTCCCCCGCGGAGAGGGACGAGGGACTGAAAGGGAAACTTAAAAACAGATGAACAGAACACGAATGAGGTCATTCGGAAAGAATGGGTTATTGTAACAAAACACACAAGGTTAGTGGAAGAGCATGCATTTAAATACAACTAATCATTTTTTAGACGCTGAGGGTGGCAAGTGGAATTTTTGCTATCTATAACCCTGCAGTTGCTATCCCGTATTGTCCGTGGGAAGGAGTCCTTGAGTCTGCTAGTTCTGGCATCTATTTCCCGAATTTTATATGCATGATCCAAGCGACCAATGTATGTAGGAGTACGAATAATTTGCGAGACCTCGGCGCTGAAACATGCGGATCTAAATTTATTTAATAATTTCAATCTTGCATTGAATCGTCTCTCTTCTAATGATTCCCACCCCAACTCCATGAGCATTTCGGTGACGCTTTGCGTTTTATCATAAGAACTTTTAACAAAACGAGCTGCCCGGCGTTGAACCTTATCTATTTCCCGAATGAGGCCTTTTTCACTCGGATCCCATACGCTACACGCGTATTCTAAATGAGGCCTTACAAGAGCGTGGTAACAACGTTCCTTGACCTTCGAGTCACTTCTGCCGACAATGCGTCTAATAAATCCCAATTTTTTATATGCTTGACCGCAGACTTTACGTGTGTGAGTCCCCCAAGTTAAGTCTTTTGTGAATGTAACACCTAGGTATTTTACCGTATCAACTACTGCTAGGTCACCTCCAGCTAATTTGTAAGCAAATCCCGTTGATCTTTTAAAGAAATTTACCACCGAACATTTATTATAATTTAGTGTCAATCCCCAGTTAGAACACCATTTAGTAATGCAATCTAAATCCTGCGCTAGAATAAAACGATCCTCATCCCCAGATATCTCCCGATAGATCACCGTGTCATCCGCGATTGCAACATTTTCTAATAACGTTTTCTGTGGCGATATTGTCCAATTAACGTTTACTTTTGAGTGGTTTTTACTGCTCACGAAGGTATGTTCAAAAACAGACGTAATGGCTGCTGGACACTTAAAGAAATCATGGGGGGGGGGGGCGGTGAGGTCCTTTGACTCAAGCGAAAGACAACCAATGAGAAAGCTTCCACACCGCCGACCTTTCCGCGTGAAGCAACAGGCCACGCTCGAAGACAAGGCGTCCCTGGAGCAACTTAGTTCCTCCTTTGAAACGTGGGTTGGGCAAGATCTTTGTGTCAGATGAGTATTAAGGTGACCCGAAGTGAATCCAATGGCTCTGTGGTATCCCGGACGTAGGCACATTAATTAAACAAACGCCAATATACAAAGGTTTGCAACATTTTTCACCAAAGAAAAGCATTCATTCAATTCGCCCTGCCCTCCCTTGTGGCTCTCTTCAACCCCGTTTAATGAGCGCATTTAAGAGGGAAACTTGGACAGGATTGATAACTATTACCAGGTATTCGGATAGTTATTATTTTTGCGTAGAAATGTCTCGTGCTTGGATTTTCTTGTCAAGAGGCATTAATTCAACAGGGAGGGAGGAGTCCATTTATTTTTTTAATTTTAATTTTTTTCCAGACTCAACTTTCTCTCCGAAGAGAGCGACGCCAGTTTAGACATGCGATTGGATGAGTGAATCATTTAAAATGTCAAGTTTCCCGCCCGCTTTTAATTAGGCAGCCATTTATCAGACATTTTTAAATTTGAAATGGAGATTACAAAATCCGTCCAGACTTTTCCGCCTACATCCAGGAGTGCGTATATCTCCACAACATTCCACAAGGCGTCGCGGGGCATTTAGGTAAGTGGGTTTTACAACGTCCGTTAGAAAATGTGGACAGATTGTTCAGCAACTTCGCCATTGAGGAAGGAAGATGTAACTGCAGTAGTTTTCAAGGTTATATTAAGGAGAGATGGAAAGTTCGAGCTGGAAGGAGAATAATCCCAACGAAAAGTATGCATTTGTTTCGATGTGTGAATGGAGGGAGGACGAGAAAGACAGAGAAAGTGAACGAATGGTATATTCTACATGTACATAACATCGCGCCAGCCGTCGAATGGGTGTGTGGCGGGGGTTGTTAGGTCGCCACCAGTAAAAGAGGATAAAACCAATAAATTCATGCAAACTACAACCACAAAGGCGAATACGATTCATGGGAAAACCTTTTTAACTTACGCGCATTCAAATACATATACTATCAACCAACGAAACTAGCATACAGATGCACTTGCACCTACAAATGTACGTAGTTAAAATCTATCCAATGACGTGGCAAATTAGAGTAGTAGTCGTTTTTAGGGGAGGCGACCGACAACTGAGATCATTTGCGCCTAAGGGATGGACAGGAAAGGATGAAGGGTGGAGAGAAACCCGGCGTCGGCATTAGCCTACTGTTTACGAAAGGCGCCAAGGGGTCCGCAGTTTAACGTCCCATCCGACGGACGGCGTACTCACTCAAAGTGCCCTCCACAAAGCACCTGAAATAGGGATCGAGATACCTCTGAAAAATATTCAACACCGCCGGGATTTGAACCCGCGTCCTCAGAGTGGGAAGCCAGTACGTTAGCCCCCGCACCATCTCGATCCCCCGGCAAATTAGAATTTGAAGAGTAAGACGGGGAAATTCTGCTATCAAATGGACATGCAGCTCATGGACTTAGGGAGGAAGTTTATCAGGGTGAAGTTTTCCCTTCAGGTTACAGTGCATACAGATGAAACAGGGGTAACAGAAACGGAGGAGGAGCCTTCATTGCCATAAACAAACGCTTTAAAAACTATGCGTGAAAATTCGATGACCAGATTGAGATCGTTTGGTGCACAATAGAGAGAAATAACCAGAAAAAAACACGCGTGTGGTCATTTTAGAGGCCACCCAATTCTACTTCAGATGCCATAGAGACTTTGAATGACAAAACAAGCACATTTTAAACGCAAGGACACGAAAAACGATATTACAGGTATAGTTGGGGGTCACTTTAGTCTCTCTTCAGCAGACTGGGATAAAGACTGCATTAATATACCGCTGCGGGAGACAGCGATTCATCTGCATGAATCTATAGAGATATATCCGGATACCGAAGGCTCCAACAGAACAAAGGATATTAGGCAATGGCGGAAGGTGTGATGGAATAGATAGAATATTTGGGACGGTAATAAAGGGAGTTCACTAAAGAAGCTGCTATTATATGATAAAATATCTTAAGTTCGTATGGCCACTTGCAGTGGCCGTCCAAAGCCGACCGCACCCGATCCGAACAATACGATTTTCACATTCATGGGTAACGCTCATCACGGCCCAAGAATAACGCCGTGTTGATATTCGCGCACCAGAGGGGGGGGGGACAGTTTCTTTCCCTGTGGTGTCACCTGCAGTTCCCCCGAGAGATCTGGTGTCCGAATATTCACCGACAGCTTGGGCTGAGAGTGTTCAGAGGCGTCATCTGGAATCGAACCCTAGCCTTCCGGTCAGTGGATCCGAACTTCTAGATTAAGACAACCCCCCCTACCGAGATAGAATTTTCACAATAATTATAGCGAGAAAGGACACTTATCTCACGTAGATTTTGATAGTACAGATTTTTTTAGATACTTCTTCCGATATAATTTAATACAATAAATGCACCAAAAATAAATCTCTATGAAAAACCCATCAATGCAGCGAAATATTTCATCTATAATTACATCTACTATGTCAGCCGAAGCAAGGGTGTGTGTGGTGGGGGGTGTTTTTGTTTTGTATTTCGTCCCTATCCGAAGCAAAATTCACACAAAGTCATTGATGAACGCAATGCTCATATGTGTATCAAAAATATTTCTCAATATCTCAGAATATTTATGAATGTTTTAAAATGGCAACATCCTTAAATTATTTTTTCCAGTCGTCCATGATTTCCATTTCCAAGTTCAAGTTCCTCGAAATTGGTTAATTGCAGAGCAATTTAAATCTTTGAAAGATAATCAATTGGGTGTGGTAGCATGGGTGGGATATTAGTACTGTAATTAGGGCAATCATTTAAGTTAGAACGACATATTTAGGCACTAATAAAAATTGAAGTTGGGAATACAAATGTCTCGCTAGAGTCATAAAGCAGTGTTCACATCACTAATCGCAATTCTTTCGTTGACGGCGGGATTTACCCGTCTCATTTACCCAACTGGATGCACCTCGCAACGATCATAATTCCACATTGGTGGTTAAAACTCCTACCGCAAGGTATCCTGTGTTAACAGAGGGCATACGAACACAGGGACTGGGCTTTAATGGCAGGAAATAAGTAACCGCGGCGGTGGTTTTTCACATTTCCAAGTGTTACGACTCCTTAGACAGTTTCCCGCAGTGAATTACACCCAGCATAAATGATCAAGTGAAGCGCTCGTTTCCTGGGCAATATAGTAATGCAAACGGATATCATTGGAATGCTCGGAGGATGAGTACTCACTGTGCTCACCGGTCTGACCCGGCCGCCTCGCTCACCGATCTGACCCGGCACACGCATTCGGCGCTGAAAACAAACGGCGAAAATGGAAGCCCTCTGCGCCCGAAAAGTACTCTCGACACCGACTATTTAAAAGGCCAAATTTTCAGAAGATCCCGAGTAAAAGCCGCGGATTAGAGTGACAAAAATAATTACTTTACTTGCAATTAATTTGAGATTTCTCTCAATGATAATTTAATTTTTGGATATTGATCCGATCTTTGAATAATTAAATGATATTCCTGTTTCATTACGAATCACCGCATTTTTATATTATCATACATTGAAAGGTTATTCGTCACTGAAAACCTTTCTGTTTGCATGAGAATTTATTTAGAAACAGAAAATAATTATTGGTGGCCGTGAATATACGAGTTTGAACCTTCTGCCTCCGAGTTTCTCTAAGTTAATTACGTGTTAGAGTTAATTTTTATTTAGCATCATTCAGATTTTCTCTCATATTCTTCACTTGTAAGTCAACAAAACCTTGCCATATCCTTAGAGAAAAATCTTCATGCCCCTTTTCGTTCGATCATTATATTTATGTCTAAGGTGACCATTATATTTATGTCTACGGCATTTTACTGCAACGCTTTTCGTCTTGATCTTCTCCTCCGCTCTGGTCGGCTATTGGCTCTGTCAGCATTACGGCCCATCATCGGTCCTTGGGTAAGTTACCATTTCTGAGCTCAAGAAATATATATGCCCGAGAATATCCGGGTCGCAGCGCCGGACAAAGTGACCGCCCCGGTACCGCGTTTTCCTCGTGCAGCGGGAGCTAAGTAGGATGTCAGCCACATAGTGGGGAAAAGTCGTGCAAATTGTGGTCCAAAGAGTTCGCATTTTTCCTTTCGCTCGCGGTCACTCACGGGGAACACACGCGATGCGGCCATTCCTGTCGCCGTTTCATCAGTCGATGCGCACCGTGGTCCAGCACCCACTGGCCAGAAGTGAGAGAGGAAAAGTTACTACACTCCATAATTTGAGAGTAGGTAACGTAGATAAGGCCCCTATGGGTAAGATAACGCAACGGGTTAGGTATAACGAAGTTGGCAGCTGTCCTCATCAAGTAGACGAACAACTAAGACGTGAATCGAGTCTCAGCCAGAGAGGGGGCCATGTCTCCTTTGAATTTATGTATCTTGGAAGCTGTTTGTGCGATTTCTGATTTGGACCATGGAATCGAAAGCAGAAAGTTATTAAAAAAAGTGTGTATCATTAAAATTTCGTTTATCTTTAATACATCTACACAACGCAGGCCGCCGCAAGGGCGTGTGGCGGGGGGTGTTAGGTCACCGGCCATACATGAACAATCCCAATTATGTCGCCTCTACACAAATATCAGTTTGATCATCCAATGGATGAAAGTTAATCATATGAAAGTAAGTAATAATATGCAAAATTATTTAATGGCATGATGCGAATATTCAAATCATGCTGTAAAACTGTTAAAAAGATGGGTTTATTAAAAGAAATAACATGCAGGATATGGACAAAATAAATAAACTGTCAATTCTAATTATCTCCTACGCGATTGCTGTCATGTCTACTCTGATCTCTGATGGTACGAGGAAAAAAAGATATTTTAAATCCTTCCGTTCATACCTCGTTCATAACAAATTTTCACAAACCTAACTGCTCTACGTTGCACTCAATCTAGTTCCAGAATTAAACCTACTTCGTGAGGATCACATACACCGTCATCGTACTCGAGGTGGGGCCTAACTAATGTGAAATAACAAAGCTCCTTGACCCTTTCATTACAATTCCCAAGTCTTATTTTAATGAATTCTACCTTCTTACATGATATTTCGAAATTTCCACAAATCCATTTTCCCCCGAAACATATCCGTGGTTATCGTAACACCCAAGTATTTGAATACAAGTGCAAAAGCGTCACAATCAACGACTAAACAATTATGATTAATTTTGTTCAAAATATTTGTTCGGTAATGAAAAATCAATGCTTTTGGTTAACAGCATCGATGCCCAAATTTATTGGTCGTAGAGTGCAATCGATTATTTTCCTAACCGAGCAAAAAAATTCATCCCAAGTACACACGCTCGTTAGTTATTGAAAAAAAAAACAAACTACAGAAAACAAATCATTTTTCACGAGCCGTCAGATGCAAAATGCATCGACAGTGAAGTTTTACTTGTCTAATTATTTTTAATCAATACTGTACCCATGTTAATAGCAATTACAACAGATAGTTTGGCCTTTATTAGTTTAAAAAAATTTTAGGCGTGTACATTTCAAGGGTTGTTAAAGTTTTTGGTTTTTTCATTGAAACGGTTATTCTAATTATTTGTCATTATGTTTAAATTTATTATTTCCGAACAATACGTTGTCACTTAACTCAGATTTTCTGCGCGATTTTTAAAAACCAAATTAAGACGTTATTTTATTACGCTTCCTGCAAAATAATAAATGATGATTTTATGTCCGTTGTAGATAATCTCGAGGTCAGCATCGAAAGTGTTTTGCCCGAACGTGACATGCATCACACGACTGGAGACACACCACGGATGCACTCCGTTATCGAGGAATAAGTATGTCTAGAATAAGTGGAATATTGCTCATCAAAATTGAGAGCAATATGAGAGCGAACATCCAGCATATTTGGTGTCATCTCAGGGCGAGATGCAAAACAGGAAATCAAACGGCTCAGGAATGGCTGAACCAATTGGTCTTTCTGATGATGGACAACACCTTCGACATCAAGGAAAACCAGGCGCATGACTTTGATTTTCGATTGGCATTTCCTTGATTATTCAATTTAATTCACTTGAAAACGGATACTTTCTTCAGAGCATTATCACCGTAAGCAGCCGTCAAAATTTCAGTAATTTCTTGATAGCTTGTACCGCACGTCACCAAAAAAACTTGATGTTGATTCTTTACCCCGTGATTTCGACAATTTTCAACAAACAGTAAAAACGAGGACGACAGAATACAACTCAACTGGCACTATACGCACAGCTCGACGATCCGTCAAGCACAGACGGCTCATTGGGTCTCAGGCAACTGGCGCCGCTAGTTGGCCGGGCTATAGTCCGCGTCATGGTCGCCAGATTGTACCATTCTTCGTATTTATTGGATAGCTCTCGTACAATGAGGTGTTGGAGGCGAAGAAAAGCGTTTGCCCGACTGCCATAACTGTCAGTGAGAGCAGAGTGCACTCCCGTTTGAGTTGAATGATACAGCCGACTACAGAATCGGTACTCTTTACTATTGATTTGAAAAACATGATTTTTCTTCTTTTGATCCATATCAATCCACTATTTAGCCAGTTTATTTTAGCAAACGAAATTGGCGAATACTTTCATTTGCATAATACTTTTGACAAATCCGAAATCGTATTTGTAATCTTCGACCCAAAAACGTAGGTACAACATTTTCATCCAAACGGCAACATTTTTTCCTTGCGTTGGTCAGACTCCTGAGATCTACAAACCAACGCGAAGCGCCATTCCCCCCCCCCCCCACCAATTGCGGGCGCTGCTTTTACGTGAATTTTCGAACTCATTTGGCCAAATCGCAAATTTAAGATGACGGCATTCAAAACCTCTAAATATTTTAATATTAATTCATATCAACTAATGAATTTCGTTTCGATGTACTTTGTGAAAATATAAAACTTACTCTTAAAAACACTCTCACAGTTCGTTGGACTATTTCAGTGGTGACCCTCCGCCTTTGTCGACAATGGGAAATGGTAGTTTTTTCCCGGTGGACAAAGGCGGGGTTTCACCGCCGAAACAGGCCAATGACCGCGTGTTTTTTTCTGCATTTCTTTTGATTGTGTGAGTACAGTGTTCTCGAGTTTACAATGCCGCTCCGATGTTTATTCAATATATATTACTAGTTTTCTATCAGTTACGTTTTTGACGGACACGGCCTATACAACGGTACAACGATGAATTTCTCCGCTTCTCGTAACAAAACCCCCAACATCCGACGCTTAAGTAAGTATTTTTACATCTCCGTACACTTCCTTCCTCCTCTCATTGCGTCCAACATGCCTTTTCCTTCATTCCTACCCCTCTGTTGTTTGCCTAAAGTTCTCGCCTCTATCACAGTCTTCAACATCCCCTTCCCAATCAATACGCCCTTCATCCATTTTTTCAGTCTCCTTATGATTTCTCCCAACAAACCTCTCTCTCCACGCCCACCATATCCAGCACTTCCTCGTTCCATTTCCTTTCTGTCCACTTCCCCTTCTCCACACCCACATTTCAAAAGCCTCCACTCTACCTATCTATCCTCTTCATTAATTGTCCACATTTCCGTGCCGTACATAACCAAGCTCCATGTCACAAAGTTTTAACAAGCCTTTTCTTAAAATCATTACTCAACGTCCCCGTAATCAACTCCCTCCTCATTGTAAAAGCTTCTTTGCATCACGTAATTCTTCTTCTTAGTCCCAACTGCAGTGTGAAAGGATTTGCTGCTGCAGTAGCTATAGCAGCAACAGCAGAAACTTCTTTCACACTGATGACAGTGCTTGTAACTTTTTGAAACATTTAAAAAAGTTAGTCTTTTTTTTACAAATATTGATATCGACGTTTTAACTGCTGTCCAATAATTTCCAGAGCGAAATAAACATGCATATTATTGAAAAAAATTGACATCCGAAAATTAAGTTTCCTCACCCCCGAGAGAAATCCGGTGAATTGGATCGCCTGCCTGCATCCCCTCGTTAATGTCGAGAGTGACCTGACCGGCCATCTTTTCGTCCATTGCCGGGAAAGCGGCGGTGGAGCCGCGTTGCGGGGCCGCGGACGAGGGACAAAGACGCAGCGATTACACCCATGAAACTTTAATCGCCACTGACACGGATGCGTCCTAATTGGTTCTTGGCCCCTATAGAAGATGCGCAACAAGATTCGCGTCGCCCCGCCGGGAATTTCCCATTCGGAAACGCAGCCTCTGGGACGCCGATCGGTGCCGGCTTCTTGGAACGGGCCTAAAAATAACCTGGGGCAGGTAATAACTCCGAGGAAATGATTGACAAAAGCCGCCACACGTTTTCTCGAAACTATTCCTCATCGTTCGAAGACCCCGGTTTATTGCCCGCCGCCTCGGGGTCGAGTGCGACCGGCGTCTCGTCCCTCCCCGCAATAGGGGGAGGGGGGTTGGATGAATCCCCCCCACCCCCATTCACTCCCAAAGACTACTTGGGTGTTCCGCCTCTCTCTCTTCTTCCAGCACACAGACACCCCGGGTGTGCACCGAGGGCAGTTGAACTCTCGATGTAGCAGAAAGGTAAGCGGGAGGGATCGTTTCGCTCGGGGGGGGGGGGGTTTGCGAAATCGGGCCCACTCCAGACCTAACACACGAACGCACGCGTGAAATTTCTACAAATTCTTTTGTTTTTGTACTCTACCATGATATATTTTCTCCATCTTACTGCTCAACAGTATCAGAGTCATTTGAGAAACTACTATTTAGTAAATTGAGAAAAGTACACGTAGCGACGAAAGATGGGCCATCAAAACCCATGATCCTACTCACAAAAAAAAACGAATTCCATCATTTTGATTGACTCTTGATTATAAAATAATCACAATATATCATTTATATAAATATAAATAAGTTCTCACAACTTAAATGGTACCAAAACTCTTTGCCCATTTATACGAGGGTAGGCTGAAAACTAATGCACACAGGCTTGTAAACCGCAAACAAAAGACCATCAAAATCACTTCTGGTGACATGTGGAAGAAACATTCTCGCTCTACAGGCATGCGCAGGTTTGAGGTCGTTTCGTAAATCCAGTGTACTTGTTTCTACTTAGCTATTTAACCTTGAAGAAAGGGAAATTGACACCGTAAAAAATCACAGTAGGTCTCGTTCGGAGCGAACGGCGATCGATGAGGAGAATACGAGGAGCGAGCCGCGACCCACGAACGTGTTCCTTACGAGTGCTTTCGCCAATTCGAACCGAGGGTATCACTTTGGCGCTCTGACAACACCCAGCTCCGACAAATTCAACGCAATCATATCTTATACGGTTTATCTCCCGCTCGATTCTGTCTGAAGCGCGCGGGCTTCCCCTTCACCTCTTAACAATTGAGCAGCGTGAATACTTTATGCCTTTTCAACATGAAAATCATCCCCAAAATAACCTCACATATGTCTATTTTTCTATTCATTTCATTACTTTATTTATTTCAATGTCAATATTCGTGTATGTAAGATTTGGTCAAGAGCATGCGAATTAAATTTCATAGCGCTTGAAACTACGCGGTAAAATACAGCGAGGACATATTCTCGTAAAAATGAAAAATGGCTTTTATTTTTCCCTGTTTTTAAAACAGATATCGCAATTTCCTAACTTTTATCAAACTCACCAAAGCTCTCCAAGTCTTGTTATTCCTAATCACACATTTCTACCCGGAGAGTTTTTTTTCTAAAAATGGAAACAAACTTTAACATGGTCCAAGTCCAAGTCGATTGTAGTAATCCTATAACTTCTCCTTCGGAACTGGTTCCACTGGAGGCATGGAGTATAAGGGATAGTGCTAGGAAAAGGGGTTATATAGTATTAGGGAAATGTGAATGTTAGGTATAAGGTGGGTTGTGGTTGTTTTTTTATTTTTATTTTTATATTACAATGCTATATTTCAGGGGGAGTTGCGTTCGCGCTTTGGATATTGGAAGGTCGTGATATATATACACATACACATATTTTGCCCGGGAATCGAACCTGGGCCTTCCGGTCTGTTATTCCAACGCTCTACCCCTAGACTACAGACCGGAAGGCCCGGGTTCGATTCTCGGGCAAGTCTCTCTGCGCACCTAATCCTCCACCCAAGCTATGTAATTTTTCGGGAGCCAGATCTTCCTGGGAAACCATAACCGGCACAGGGAAAGGAACTGGCCCCCTTACCCTGATGTGTGAATTTCAAATTCTTGAGCTCTACCAAACAGACCTTAGAGTTGAACAGACCTGAGTTTATGATATGTTTACAGTATGTTTCAAATTCATTTAATTAAATAGCAACAAATGTATCAAATATGGACCCAAATTCAATTTTATTTCATTAGCAATTATGGCTTATAAAATTTTAGCGAATGATCGAAGATTTGTTAACTCTCGTGTTCTCTGATCTCTTTCTCTCTTTTTCCCAGGACGAAAATATGATTGGTTGCATTAAGTGATCTTTTTAATATGAGCCATCCCGAATTTACTAAATATATGACCGCGCGTATTTTTTCATAAAATGCGTATTCACATATTCTCTCTATTGCAAGCCTCAAGATACGAAGGAGAGAGTGACCGTTTAGCGCATTTTAAGGTGAATATGCGAGATTATCTTTCAAAATGGCGAACTCTCACGTTAGCATTGCAATAACTTTCACGACGAAAAAAATGATTACGCGAAAGCAAACAACATATGACACGCCTGATATCGCGCTTCAGATTAAACTCGGGCCCTTTCTCCGATCTTCTCCTCTGCTAGCTTCTTGATTAGGGGGATATTTCTTACGATGCAGACAATAATTGCACAGCCGAGCGGCACATTGTTTCGTCTCTATCTGATTCGCTTCTCTTCGTCTGAGCGTGTTGATATCGAGGACAGCTGACAGTAGCCCGCACCAAAGTTGCTGACTTATCTAATTACCTAAAAAACAAGATTACTTTGTCATCAGTGCATTGCGACCGCTTGTCTTGCCGGCTTAACAGTTTCCTCCGACTGCCGTGCGGTTGAACCCTCTCGCCCTCTCGCTTGAACAAGTTCGTTCTCGCCTTCAGCTTTCAACTCAAGTGCCCGCGTGGGCGAAGGTGGAAGCATATGTCCTCCCGCCAAATCGCCATCTCTTGACCTGTCCTTACTAGGAATCGGAGCGTTGTTTCTTATCGAGTGGCATAGCAGTCGTTGTCAACTCTACAAGAAAAGCATCAGCAACTTTTTTTAATTACCTGAAGTTCCATTATCTTTGTCGCATTTCGTGTCTTTGAATATGGCATTTAAAAGATAAAGAATTAAAACCAAGTAACACACTTGAAACTATCTGTATTTTGTACGTAACAGTTTGCAAAATTTGAGCACGTTCTCCAAAATATATTTGTGTGTGTGTGTGTGTATATATATATATGTAACTTGGATAGCAACAAACAATGTAAGAACAAATAAAAATAACACTCACACGTTATTTCTTAATAATTTCCACGGAATGTAGCTCCGTCTTCCTCAGTACTGACTGAGTCAGTCCTGGAGTCAGTACTACTGATTCTTCTGAGGAAGACGGAGCAAAATTCCGTCGAAATTATTAAGAAATAACGTGTGAGTGTTATATTTACGTGTTCTTATATTGTTTGTTGTTTTCCAAGTTTTTTATTCAACACATCCGTGGTACTTCGACGAAATCATATATATACGTATATATATATATACACAGACATACGATGGGGGAAGTTACTTCCACAAGCCAACAGTAGTGCTTATGAATGTCATTTTGTTCGTGGTTACGAGCATGTGTAAATTAGTTTTTACCCTACCCTCGTATAACCGATTATATAAATTCTAGCCCAGGAACATGGCTGACATTTTAAACTGTCTTCGCACCCTCGAGAAATAACAGAGTAAGCCATCAATAAGAATTCTGCGAGAAAAGGAGCATTCTTCTCGTCTCGACGAACACTTTGCATCCGGGCACAGTCATGGCGTGCTGAGATGGCAATTAGGGTTGAACGTCATCAAAAGTATTTACGGAGTATATTAAAAGGGAAGGAAATATTGCTGAGTACGTTTCATTGTTTAGTAATCGGAGCATTCCGCAGGGCCACCTCAGATGCAATTAGTTTAACAAAAAAGAGCACTAGTTAGTAACGGATCTGTTGAACTCCATTTCAAGTGGCCCAGAAACTAATTAAATAGTTACTTGACCATTTAAAAATGTTTTTTAAGTTTTCTGTATTTGTACCCTAGTGGTCCAACACAAGTAACAGATTATGTTTCCATTTTTGTTACCAAAATAATAAAACTGACCTCATGTCAAACTATGAAACATAAAGTATACGTATACAACACAGAATTAATGAGTCCGCCACGGACACAAATATAAAATTGAGGATTTCAGCCCCGAAAATAAAATATCCATTCCATATGTGCTCCACCAAAAATATTAAGCATGAAAATGTGGAAAATTCGAAAATATTTTCAATTTTTTGGTCGTTATATTTGCAGGAAAAATTTCAAATCTCTATAATAAAACATTCCTACGTATGTGCCTTGAAAGTGCCATGAAAACCACCGCTGGAGTGTGTAGCAGGGGGTGACTACACACCAGACTAAATTTCGACCTGAATATAGTATTCCCCCTTCCGCGTTAGGACAATTTTAATATGATCCCCTATCGTTTGTGGGAAAAATGATATCTTACATCTTTCTGTTCTTAACTTTAATCTCTCTAATGTTATTGACATGATATCTCCTACCGTAGTGTTATGGGGGTAATCATAGATTTACAATATCACTGCTAAAGAGACTCCCTTCCAATTCATAAGCAAGAGCTTCAACCTGTAATTTAGCCTTCGCTCCGTGAGTGATTCCCAGCCTAGCTGCTCTAATATTTTGGATGCGCAACTAAGTTTATCATAACAACGTTTTACAAATCTAGCTCCTGTACGGTTCTCACAATCCAATGCGGCAATTAATCGAACTTCGTGAGGATCCCATGTACCTGAAGCAGATTCTAAATGAGGCCTAACCAACGGCAGATAACATTTCTCTTTGACATTTTCATCACATTTACCCAGTACTCCTAATAAATCCTAATTTTTTGTTAGTTTGTCCACATATTCCCCGTACGTGTTGGAGAGGTCAGGAGAGGTCGTGAGTGAGGGTAATGCTTAGGTATTTAATTGAGTCTACACATTCCAAATTCCAAAGAAACTGCTTTCGTCATAACATCTAGTTCCTTTAAAAGCCCCAAAATTTCAGAGTTTAAGAGGACGCCTCGGTAGCTTAAGTGGCTAAAGCACTCGACCGGATATTGAGGGATCTGGGTTCGAGTCCCAGTCAAGGCGAATGATTTTTACGCTCTGAAATTGTTGCATTAATCTACACATTCCATTTCGGTGTTCCTGATGCTGTAGGCGTTCTGGAGGGAATTGTTCTTTTTCCAAAAAATTATCACTGCACACTTTTTTAAGTTGAATTCTTATTGCCAAGTGTCGCACCAGCGTTGTGTAGCATTAAGGTAATCTGATAAAGTTGCTCTGTCCTCAGGATCATGGACATCACGTTAAACCACCGCCCTGCTACGAAACAATTACCTACCACACACCCTAACGGTGGGTTGCACAGTATACATTAATAAAATAAATTTAAAAAACTCTACATCTTCGGCAAATAAACGCATCTTACTAGTGACTACGGAAAACGCTTAACGAATACTGTCGAAATCTACCAGTGTTCGATGTGAAAATCAAAATGAATTCGTTCGTTTTAGAGAATCCACAGACCACGGAGTCAATATCGTTAATGTAAAGTAGGAATGAAAGAGGTCCGAGAACACTTCCCTGGGGAACACCTGAAGTAACTTCTACTTCATTTGAGCTAACTCCATCTGTCACTACTCTCTCTTCACCCGACCATCCATAAAATCTTTAATCCAACCCCGGATATAATTGTCACCGTTTTATGTCATCATCAGGTTAATGACACTCCCGTGTAACGAGCCTACGCTGGGAAAGGCTTGCCCCATCCGATGAAAATACACTGGAACTATTTTGACAGATGAAATAAAATCTTGGGTTCCAAATGGGTGGAGGAAATGAAGGACACAGGTCGGGGTGAAAGGAGAAGCGCATCGTCGCTACTTGTCCCGGGCACTCGACGGATAACAGCGCGCGGCCGTTCGCCGGGACACGGGCCAGGCGTCCGCAGCCTTCGACGGCACGGCAACGAAAGCGGGAAACAGAAGGGCAAGGTAAATAAACACGGACATCGGCTAAACAGTTGGTTCAACAACGCAACCGCGACGAAAAATCGCGTCGTTAGTCCCACGCTCCCTTCCCTCACACTCACTTACCCCTTTTCCCGGGCTCGGCGTTGGCGAAGGGGTCGTGGAACCCTCTCCCCTTGCAGATCATCTCGAGGATGTCCGCCAGGTGCTTGCCGCACAGCCGGTACATCCGGTATCCTTCGGCGCCGCCCGGTCCCGCCGCGAGGACCAACACGGTCGCCACAGCCACGAGCGCCGCCGCCGACGACGTCCTCCGCCGCCCTCCTTGGAGGCCCATTGTTAGCCGGTCGTCGAGTCCCGGCGGCGACCGAGGGAAGATCCACGGGGGGAGTGGGGGCCCGGCGTGCGCGCGATCGTGTGACGGCGGCCTGCGGGTGGGTCGCGCCGCTGCTGGTGCGAAGCAGAGAGAGAGGCGGATGGAGATCTGCCGCTTTTGGGTTGGGGGTGGGCAGAGGAGGCGACAGAGCTGAGAGCGAAGGCCCGCGGCGCGACCATTCGGTGTGCGGGTGCGGTGGGGAAGGTCTTGGTTTACTTTCCCGCCTCCACACACTCACACACACACACACACACACACACACACACCCGCGCGCGCGTCCAAACGCTCCTGTTTTGTCGCCTCCTTCGCGCGGGACGGGCGGCAGGGAAATGGATCGTCTGTGAGAAAGGCACGAGCCTATATTTATTCCGAAGACGCTTCCCTCCGCCCCGGACTCGCCTCTCCCACTCCCTCCTCTTATTCAACCAGCCTCGCTGGCTCCTCCCCCTTTCCGTGTCCGGTCCGCGGTTATCCTCCCCCTTCCCCCCCGCGGAGGGAGGGGGAGGGGGTAGAGGCGCGCGCCAAGGGCCGGGAGGGGGGGGGAGAAGGGGGAAGGTCGGTCAGCCTCTGAAGCCCTCTTCGGCCAAAGAACCTCCCGGCGAGACAACAACCCCGACGGCCGAAAGTGCGCGCGCCTCAGTAGAGGGGGATGGTCGGTCGGCCCTCCCTCTCTCTCTCCATTTACTCCTCGGCGGCGCTAACGATTTTCACCACTGTTTTCAAAACCTTTGGTAACTCCAATTAGTTAGTTGTGTAGCAGTAGTTTTTTAGAATGGGTGGCGACCGACAACTGAGGTCATTTGCGCCATTAGGGATGGATGGGAACCGAGGAAGGGTGCAGAAAGAAACCCGGCGTCGGCAGTAGCCTATTCCTGATGACGAAAGGCCACGCCAAGGGGTCCGCAGTTTAACGTCCCATCCGACGGTCGGCGTACTCACTCAAAGTGCTCTCCACGAAGCACCGCTATCGTACGACGAGAGGAGAGATCATGTCAATAAAATTATCGAGATTAAGAGTCATTTTTTCCACAAACGATAAGAAAACAGAATAGCACTGTCCTTACGCGGTAGGAGTCATATTTTGGTCGATGTTTAGTCGGGTGTGAATACACACCAGACTGAAGGGTCCCGGGTTCAAATCCTGGATCGTTGTTCCACTGAAAAGTATTTGCTGTCTCCAGGATTCGAACCTGTGCCCTCTCGGTAGGAAGCCTGTGCGTTAGCCACCACACCATCCCCATCCCCGATGAGTCGCGTGCGTGCGTTTGCGTCGCAGTGCGAAAAGAAGTCAGCATTGAGGTGCTCCAGCGACCAAGTCAACATCGCAGCATGCAAACAAAGCAAACCGATCCTGGAAGATATTTCATTCTCGAGATGGGAGACGAGCTGTAGCCAGCCAACCACGCGAATGTCCGTGGGTACCCATAATAATTATCCTGAAGCAGTCATTAATATCATATTTAATTAAACTTTAGTTCAATTTTGATTTTGCGCTAATGTCTTGTTTGCAAGTAGACACTTAAATATGTTATCAGTTCACTCACGCAGTTCGCTACATATTTAATTTTTGTCCCTGGACACTTGAAATGCCTCGAAGCAATTCCTTGACATTCCTCGTATTCTGGTGACAGAAGACTTCTTTTACGACCACCGTTGCATCTAATTGAAACTATAAAAATAGACACAATGAAAATATTTCTCGCGCTCCTGTACCGATGAAGTATTTTCAGGATCTTATCCCAATTTTGTTTCCTTTATCGATGAGTTAGTTTCCTCTTCTCCGACACTTAAGTCATTAAGAAACAAATATAGAAGGGAACACCGAAGCAGAGAAGTCTCGACTTTTTTTGTCGACGTTTGCCGACAACATTCTACACCCGTGATTCCACTGGAAGCAGCAGCAGCAGGTGGACGGAGCGGACAGCTCAAATGCAGAAAAAGAGAGAGAGAGAGGGTCGGCTAGATTTCCCGCCAGCCGCTTTACCCAAGGTCGCGAGTATGGATCCCTCCTCCGGTTATTGACCTGAAGTGGTTCGCTGATTGCCCTCGAGGGATGTTTATGCACGCGAGACATGATCTGGGCCAAAAGCAGCAATGGCACCCCAACACTTGTTTTCGCTTGATTCGACGGCCGTCACAAGAAATGACGCGATACTTAAGGGCATCAATATTTGTAAGTGATCACCACTCACCCTCAACACCCTCAGTATATCAACTCGGGGAATTTATCAAGACATTGCCCAAAGACGAAGTTCAAGGTAATTCGGGTTCTAACCGTAAAATGATATTTAACTCCCGAAATGAATAACTGTTTCATATCTCAATTAAGTCCGCGAAAACACAGGGCTAAGAGACACAGTTATGTAATAATTTTAGCATCCTTATTCGAAAGTAGTACGTGTTAACTCTGTGCGATGGGTTACCGACGGGAGGGCCCGGGTCCATTTCCTGGCGACACCTCTGGGAGCCCTCAGCTCTTCACGCGAAGAGGAATTAGTCGCTAAGTGCAAGGTCAGGCCTGCACGGTTGGTGGTCAAAGAGTTCCCAACGAAAATCTTGAATTTTCTTTTTGGTTTTGGCAGCAGTGTTTCGGTACCCACCTTGCACACAATTTGTGGTATCCGAAGTTTTCCGTGACAATATTGTAGACAGTAGTGAGTCCAAGTTGAGGTAATTGTTCAGCCAGGCCATTAATCGTCAATCGACGATCACATCGCAGTTTTTGTTCCACTTGCGAAACAATTTCGTCGACCAGAATACTGGGCCTGCCACTTCGCTCTTCGTCATGGAATTTTTGTTCGTCCATTTTTAAAATCACGGCACCATTGTCTAACGTTGCCTTTACTCATAACCGTAGGTCCATAAACTAGGCATAACTCCCGATGAATTTCATTTGCAGCCGACAATCCTCATGCCTTCAGGCAGGAATCGTATTACAGAACAACGCACTTCGCAGCTGGCGGGATGAGCGATTGTCGCGGACATTGTTGTTTGCCTGCACGGACAAGCAAACGACTTCTGAAACAAATGCTGCTATAGCTTCTCAATGAACCAGTAGATGGGAGTAAAACTGTGTTCTGAAGCGTCAATATTTAACTATAAGCAAACGGACCTAACTTAATGAATACTATGCCTAGTATTTACCAAGAGAGATGAAATTATTTATATTACAGTCGCAGGTAGTCCAGAGCGTTTCGGTTGTTTCTACTATTTGAGCCAACATTTTATGAATCCATCGAATAATTACTTAATTTATTGGTGACAAACAATATTGCAAAACAATTGGAAATAAAAGCGATGAAAAATGGTTCATTTTAATGTATTCTAGGGTATTTATTGCCTTATTTGACATGCCTTAGGAGTGAAAGCAATGATTATTCCCCCGGGTCCTTGAAGAGCCAAACATTCAGGTAGACTAAGAATGTTATTAATAATAGTTATCCTAATTACTTGGTTAAATTATTGTTATCATTCAATTTTAAGTGGTCACCTATGGAAGTTGTCATCACACTGGGACATCCCGTCCATGGCCCGCACGCGGGGTACCCCTTGAGCCAAGGGTAAACACATCAAGGCGTCACCATAGAGCGCCTCGCGGCTCCGCCCCTGTCTTACAGGAATGCTCGGCGGGTTGCTGGCCCTAGTAACATCCATCACATTTCGCATCCTATTTGAATTCATTCGATCCATGGGATTCGTGGACCACCCAACGCATTTCACCATGGAAACCTTTCAATATTTCAATCAATTCGAGGGTAAATTCGTCCTCTGGACGTCTAATATCTCTCCTCTGGACCGCTGTTTTTATTTCTACCACCATGACCTTGGTACGCATACCTATGTTTGTGTACGAATTCTCTAACCTTAGAGAGTTCAGTGAAGAGTGTTGGGTACATTCCTCTCTCTCGACGCTACAGCCCCGGGTGGCCTCCCCTAAGACGCCCATTCTCTATATCTCTCTATTCTGCGCCTCCTTCCAGCCTCGCTGAAGCCCGCATGACCTTGGAGTCCTGCATCCATCTCTTCCTTGGTCTTCCCTTTCTCCTCTTTCCCTCACTGTGTCCATGAAGCATCTTCTCCGGATCAAATCCGCACTCATCCATCCCGCATGACCTAGGCAAGCCAGCCAACCGTGGGGAGCTTACAAATATTATTGTCTTCAACTTTGAGAGCGATTCTATTTCTCCATTAGTTCTTATTCTCACCATCCCATGGAATGATTCGATTAAATTCTTGGGCGTTACCCTCACTCGCGACCTCTCCTGGGTGAAACACATACGGGGAATATGGGGACAAGCTTAAAAAAAATTAGGATTTATTAGGAGTACTGGGTAAATGTGATGAAAATGTCAAAGAGAAATGTTATCTGGCGTTGGTTAGGCTTCATTTGGAATATGCTGCAAGTATATTGGATCCTCACGAAGTTGGATTGATTGACGAATTGGATCGCGTGCAGCGTAGAGGAGCTAGATTTGTAAAAAGTTGCTATGATGTAAAAAAATAATGAAACTGAGTAGCGTATTCAAAATATTAGAGCAGCTGGGTTGGGAATCACTCACGGAGCGAAGGTCAAAGTATAAATTAAATCTCTTGCATGAATAGGAAGGGAGTTTCTTTAGCAGTGATGTTAAAAATGTGTTGTTAACCCCGTCGTACCACGTTGGGAGGGGTCATGGTAGTAAAATTAAAGAGATTGAGTGTAGAACAGATAGATTTAAGATGCCATTTTATCCCGGAACGATAAAGGATCATAATAACATTGTCCGACCGCGGCAGGGGTAAAAATATTCCGGTCAAAATTAGTCTTGTGTGTATTCACCCCCTGCCACACATCCAAGCGATGGCTTGCAGGGTACATAACTAAACAAATCCCTCGCCCTCTGTCATTCCACCATTAATTCTCTTTCAAACTTTCCATTCAAATGCACGTTAAGCACTAGCATTTCCAAATGTCACGGCCCATGCTTCTGACACGTTGGTTACACAGCGGGTTCAAATCCCGGTAGTGTTGAATATTTTTCAGAGGTATCTCGATCCCTAGTTGAGGTGCTTTGTGGAGGGCACTTTGAGTGAGTACGCCCGGAGGTGTCCCTACTGCAACAACAAATAAGCAGTTTCACCTGTCGGCCATCTCAGAACACAAATCGAGTGAACCCGGTCACGGGGTCTTATTTCAAAAAGCAAACGTTAAAGCAAAGGAGAGTAGACCTTACTCACGTTTAATTAGAGAAGCAATTGAGATCGCCAAAAACCCGGATAACATTAACAGACATGACGGCTACCATGTCCACAACGCGTGGAAGAGAGTTCTCCGGAAACGGATCAATCAGCGTGCAGCCACTAGACGGGACCACCTATATAAGGGTGGCAAAAATCCGAGTCCCTCATCTTTGACCTGAAGACGCCGAATGCAACTTCGGCGAAACTGTTGTCAGCATCAAACAACGACTTGGTGAAACCCGAGGATGCAGAATCCTTCAAACCACCGCCGCGAAAACCTACGCAGCCACACGAAATTATATCGTGTACGCTATGGGATTTTTTCAGACGGCAACCAAGTACTGCTCGGAGCAATTTTACTTTCTGGTATGACTCCTTCAATTCGCTCATTGATCGCAATTTTGTAGAGACATGGAGGCGATATTTAGATGATCAAACTTTAAAAGAGTTTTTATATACATTCGTCCACTTTATGCTGGGCTCATGTCGATAATGAATCGGAAATAGTTTTGAGGAAACTCCTTTCAGCATATTCAATTTCTTTCTCTTCAAATCTCGAAGCCGAGCTCAAACCTTTCACCGTGGACGCGAGCACCAAGGTTCAGACATTGAGGGGAGGGACAGCGCACGCGCGCCAAGGTTGGCGCCTCAACACCCTTCCGATTCGTTTTTCTTAGTGGCGAAGCGGCAGTTGGTACGTACACCGTCCCTTCCTGTCATTGTTTTGGCGTCGTCCTTATCATTTTTCTTCGTCCTACTTTCATTTTACGAATACACATGTCCCGCAGACTTCCAAAGCCCACGCCCACGCTTGATTTTTCACGAGATCCCTCCACTCCTTGTCCCACTGCCGCGCGTCGCTAACTCCGTTCTTGGCAACCGCATTTGACCAATATAGACACCATCCCCGTTTAGGCATTCGCTACTATTTTAACAAACTAATCATCGGTAATTGAATGGTTAGAGCAGCAATAATCCATCTCTTTTAAACGAATAAATATCAGAGGGAAGCTAGGTTTCGTACGTAGCTGAAGATTCCCTTCGGGCAACAATGGCGCCTGTTAATGTTTTTTTCCCCACTCTCCGATGTCAGGGGATAATTACGGCCAGATTTTATTTGAATAGAAGACTTTTCCCACTCGTATCCATGAATTGATGTGAATTTCTCAAATTTAGTCAAAAATCGATAAAACTCTGCATTTTGGTTGTTTGATAACGATTTGGCAACGGCGTGCGAGACATGCGGTCGGAATATGATTTTACTTCATATGGGCTAGCTTCCAGTCGCGAGGCCTTCCATCGATTTTAGAAAAACAATGCGTAAAAACGGGGCAATGTCTTCAGCTAATTCCTTTATTATTCTAGCAGGTATTTCTTCCGGACCAGGTGCATTGTGTGCTTTGATACTACGGAGCAGATGTACTATTCCCTGCTTGGTCAGTGTAAGATCGCTCATGTGTTCCCCGGGTGGGTGTGGAGGATCGTTTGGTGCGTTTGTGTTTTTATTGTAGACGCTCTGGAAAAAATGGTAAAAAATATTTGCCTTTTTCACGCTATCTGTAATGATTCCTCCATTTTCCGTCTTCAAAGAATGAACAGTTGGACGTTTACCCTGTACTTCCCTAACGTTGGACCAGAATGACTTTGGATTTTCCTCAAGATATTCGCTTAGCATTTTATATTTAAAAGAGTAGTGCTGTGCGCATAATACTTTTCTTGTTACTACGACATTCCTTTTGTTGCTGTTTGGATGCATTCACATAAACTATATCGTCACTTTTTAAACTCTTTTTGAAATTTGACTGTAGCTTTCCTTACCTTCTCAATGCCGATCTGACTTCCTCGTTGTACCATCTAGGTTGCTTACTGTCGCATTTGAGTTTGGACGGGATGTACGTCTTCATTCCTTCGCGTAAAATATTTAAGAAATAATTCCAAGTGTTCTCTGTATTGGTTGTCGGTGTTTTTGTTTGGTATTCTGGTAATTTTATTCTTAATTATTCTCGTAGTCCGTTAAAATTTGCCTTGTTCTATAGGTATATTTTACACTTTACTCTGTTTATTTTGACGAACTTAGTTTTTAACTCTACAAAAATAGCCTTATGGTCACTGATTCCGTCTATTATTTCAATGTTAGTAATGATTTCGGGCATAGAAGCCGCAAAGATGTCTAGTATGCTTTGGCCCCGTATTGGTGATTTAACAATTTGTTCTAAGGAGTGTATTGTGAATATATGAAGGAGTTCTTGGCATGAATCTCGGTTTTTGGCAGATTTTCCTACGCAGTACATGTCCCAGTCAATTGACGGTAGATTTGTACCACCAGCGATTATAATAATACTGTTGCTATGTCTGCTGCTGAGAGTGGATATTTGTTCGTCAAGATTATTAATCGAGAGAAATATAGAATACAACAAGGAGGTATTTGCCGATTTCGTAGATTTCGAAAAAGCGTTTGATAGAGTGAATTGGGAAATACTATTGAGTATATTGCAGAAAGCAGGAATAGATTGGAGGGACAGGAGGCTAATTCGCAACATGTACATGTCTCAGACTGCTCAGGTGCGAGTGGGGAACGGGGAGTCCGAAAGGGCAGTGTTAGGAAGAGGTGTAAGGCAGGGTTGCCCATTATCACCGTTGCTTTTCAACATGTATGCATAGGAATTGATTGAAAAAGCATGGGAAGAACTGGAGGTAGGAATGAAAGTGGGCGGATAATTTGTAAAATCCGTTAGGTTTGCTGATGACCAAGCTTTAGTTTGTCAGTCAGCCAAGGGGCTGCAAGCATTGCTTAGTGAATTGGAAATTCAGTGCGTCAGGTATGGGATGAGAATCAATATTACTAAAATAAAGGTTATGCGATTTTCTAGAAAGAAAAAGGCTAATCTAAACATTAAAATAGGAGGGCGAAAACCGGAACAGGTAGAACAGTTAACGTATCTCGGAAGTGTTTCGGACCAACACGGTCAAAGTAGTAGGGACGTAAGGAGAAGAATTGCGCTAGGCAAAGAGGCTTTCACAAGGAGGAGGGAGTTGATGAGAGGGACGTTGAGTAAGGATGTTAAGAGAAGACTCGTAAAAACTTTGATATGGAGCGTAGCTATGCACGGTGCGGAAACGTGGTCATTGAAGCAGGAGGATAGATGCAGACTGGAGGCTTTTGAAATGTGGTTGTGGAGAAGAATGGAGAAGGTGAAATGGACAGAGAAGAAAACAAATGAGGAAATACTTGGTATGGTGGGCGAAGAGAGGGGTTTGTTGGGAGAAATCCTGTGGAGGCAGGAAAAGTGGATGAAGGGGGTATTGACCGGTAGTGGGATGTTGAAGACTGTAATAGAGGGGAGAATGTTAGGCAAACGAGGAAAGGGAAGGAACAGGATAGGGATGTTGTACGGGATGAAGGGAGGAAGAAAGTACTCAGAGATGAAGAGGGACCTGCTATAGAGTTTGATGCTGGATTTTTTGTTTTGTTAAGATTCACAAAATATTTATTTGGTAGCTGTTTCCATCCAAAACCTATATTAACCGGTAGATTACCTAATAATATATATATATATATATATATATATATATATATATATATATATATATATATATAACCATAAACACAGTAATCAACCCGAAGGTTGGTTTAGTAGGTGATGGTAGAGATCACCCAGTACTAAGCCTTATACGGCGTGTGAAATTCACACATCAGGGTAGGGGGGCCAGTTCCTTTCCCTGTGCCGGTTATGGTTTCCCAGGAAGACCTGGTACCCGAAAAATCACTTAAGCTTGGCTGGAGCTACAGGTGCCCAGAGTGTCTTGCCCGGGAAGCGAACCCGAGACCCTCTGGTCAGTAGTTCAACGCTCTACCCACTGGACTACCGCAACCCACATATATATGTATATATTATATATATATAATATATGTATATATAATATATATATATCAATATTTAAATAATATTTCTCAATATGTAACATTTTGTCCGTCACTCTGTAATTTGGCACAATGTTTGCAAGAATAAGCGTTCTGTTTCACTAATTAAGTGTTTAGCAAACTCTATGGAACAATACCATGGTTTTTACCGATCAACACTTGTTTTGACAAGAGTTTCCTCGCGCGAAGATGATCAAATATAATAGATTCCTGGATGGCCTGAGCGCTAGTCTCATCCCAAGTATTTATTTTTGCTATTCACCTTGAATTTATTGTTTTCCACAGTGTGAGTGAATGGGTCACTTAGGCTCTCACTTCACGATTCTCTGTGATCAAGGGAGGAAATATCGTGCAGGAGAATCATCATCAACACCTCGCATCGAATCCCAGCAGTGACAAATGATATCCTCCGTGGAGAGCGCCATTAACCGGCGTGCCGAGCGATAGGGCATGACCCCCTTCAAATACTTATTATGCAATACCACGCTGGTGCGACACTTGACAGTTAGAATCAAACTTAAAAAAGTCCATAGTGATGAATTTTGGAAAAAGGGCAAGTTCCCTCCAGAAGGGCTACTGCATTGGAGACACCGAAATGGAATGCGTAGACTCGATTAAATACCTAGGCGTTACCCTCACTTCACGATCTCTTCTGGGTGAAACACATACAGGGAATATGCGAACAAGATAACAAAAAATTAGGATTTAATAGAATATTATTTGGGAAATGGCCAAAGAGAGAAGGGTTATCTTTCGCTGGTTAGCCCTCATTTGGAATATACTGCAAGTACTATTTGGAATCCTCACGAAGTCGGATGGATTACCAAATTGGATCGAGTGCAGCGTAGAGGAGCTAGATATGTAAATGGTTGTTATAGATAACTCAGTAGCGTATCCAAAGCATTAGAGTAGCTAGGCTGGGAATCTTTCATGGAGCCAAGGTTAAATTATAGATTTAATCACTCGCATAAATTGGAATAGGCCTCTTTAGAAGTTATGTAGACAATGAATTATTACCCAGTCTGGCGTGTATTCACCCCCTGCCACTACCACCCTAGTGGTGGCTTGTAAGAGCACTAAAAAAAATAAAAAAATTCACCACAAAAATCTTGAACGCAACAAACTCCATGATAGCGGCAATTTTAACTTGAATTATTTACACAGGCGGCTGAGCTTTTCATCAAGTTCATGATTTTACTCTCGTATCTTACCCCAAAATTCCCCCAATATCTATAATAAATCTTACGATTCTAAGCTCAGGGTCATATGATATACGCATTGATGCATTATATATGCCTGAAACAAAATTGATCACTCGAGAAGAGCATTTGCAGCAACACTAGAGTCGCTCCCATAATGTTTCCATGATTTACAATTGATTCTGAATGCTAGTTGATACTGAACGTCTTTGGCTTATTTATTCTCGTATCACTTAAGAGCAACATGGTTACCGCCAGTGGCTTGTATCGCTTTGGTGGGTCAATGGCCATTGTATTCAAATCAAAGCGGCGAATATTGTTATCATAGATTCTTAGCCCATGTGAAATTCTTGTCAAAGTCGCAGGTGTTACAGTCTCCGAAATGGGAGAGCATGAAACCCATGTATGGTGTGCCCTCCTCTTCAATTTCACTGGCCAAGGTTTCATTGTGCCATGCGAATGAGGGGAGATGGCCGGGAGGAGAACAACGGAAGCGTGGAAGGGCGTCGTCGCCAGAGGGCTCTCGTGCCCATGGCAACGGCCAGGACGTAAAAAGAGCGGTGCCCAGTGCAAGCTGCCGTTTTCCCACACCACAACGTGGGACGGTGTTTAAGGAGACAATCGAACCCGTTTATACGTAAACTCGACTGGTGATCCGATTTTAGGGTGGAAGGTATTCCGTTCTCGCGCCTTTGTAGTACGATAGGGCACTTTTATTCTGGTGCCTTCCCTCTGCGTAGGACGTCACGAAATTTGGTGGCAGGTACCCGTAAGGATGTAGTATGAGACTGGGCAATGACAAACGTACCCCATGACGTCGCCACGGGCAACATTAACCTCAACAAATCACCAGAAGTCTTCAGCCATAATAGCTGAATATGGATTCTAAGATTTTAATTCCGAAGGCACGTGTAACAGTCTTGCTGCGAGTGGTTGCAGAGTCTAATTCCCCATTTTTTACCGAGAAATTTGTTCTTTAGACCTGAATTATTTGAGGAATGATTTAATCGTGTCATAAACTGTTTCCTACTAAAGTGTTGAAATGCACAATGTCGAGTGTGTTTCATTTCATTCGTCTCGATAAAGACAAAAGAATGACTTCAGAATTAACGACGTGTTTTGTGCGGCAATCGTCAGTATTTGAGTGTTGACGATTTGATTTATTTTTTGTTTCAACCCGGAGGGTGTGAAGCCCTAATAATTAATCAGATCTTTTAAATGGACGAAATTGAATGTCATGTAAGGTGCTATTTGTAGGAATTAGAGATCATATTTTGATCTCTTGCGGGGTCAGTTACAGTTGTCCTGACTCTGCTAGCACCCCGCTTAGTTTAAAATTGCAAAAAAGAATCCGTTTTGAACGAGTCTATGGGAGAATAAAATGCTCTCAAGAAAAATGCGATCGTAGTGGTTATGAATCAACCGCCTTGGTAAAAATCTAAATGTAAGAAGAACGGAATACAAACTTATCTCCCTGTTACATCATGCCACTCTTGGTCTGCTCTTACCCTCTCCTCGTGGAGGCCAGGGGCCCTCGTTCGAAGGTCCCTGCCCAACATTCCCTCAACATTCCCATATTCTTCATTCACCATCATCAACATAAGTTCATACAAATATTTCCCCCGAAATTCATCACCCAAACACCCTCAAGGGATCTAGCACGCACAGTGGAACTGTCTCCGAGCTAACGGTTGTCAACACCAGACTTAGTTTTGAAAAATTTAGTCTTCATTTATGTTGTCCCCTTTGAAGTACCCTCCATTCGCTGCTATGCACTTCTTCCATATTCCTCTTTTCCTCTGTTTAAAGCACCCTTGGAAGTCCTCGGCAGTTGGGCTTTTTAGTCGTCTCGTCATTTCTTGCTTTATTGTGTATTCCACATCTTCCCAGTGACGTCCCCTCGAAACTGGCGGACAATCAATGCTGAATATGCATGTGCATTTTCTTCGTAAAGGATCCATCCATCATTTCGGTTAAAATAGTTGATTTTCCTAAATTCAGGTCATCAGCTATCATTTAGACAGTTTTTCGACGATCGGTAAGGACAAGGGACCGCACACGATCAATGTTGTCGGCAACACAGGTGGTTGAAGGTCGTCGCGGCCTTGCATAATTCCCTTGCGTCTTATCGGCCATCCTCAAAACGTTTACTTCATATGAAAACGGATGTTTTCTTAACAAGGCATTATCACCATCAACTTCAAAGTTTACCGACAAGATAGAGATACAAGACCCGGAGGAGGGGTTTTCGTGGCAGTGAAAAGTCATTTTAAAAGCAGGCAAGTTTTATTTGAAAATAATAACATAGAAAGTGTTTGGTGCACCTTACTACGGGCCAATTAACCCAACATAAATTTAGGCTCTTTCTACAGACATCCAGACTCAGATTTGAAAACACTTCATACCCTCAATGATCAAATTTACAATTTTACACGTAAATATAATAAAAGCATCAACATAATTGGTAGCGACTTTAACCTCCCAGGTAGAGATTGGGACAGCAATATCGCTAAATCGGGAACCCGCGATCGCGAATCTTGCAATTCCTTGATAAAGTTGGTTCAAAGAAACTCCCTCCATCAAGCAGAACGCATGCCCACCCGTGGAAAGAACATATTGGATCTATTTCTTACAAACACGCCTGAACGTATTATTAGTGTATCAACTGACGAGGGCTTGAGTGACCATAAAGCAGTTAATATCCACTTGGACATAGAAATAAAAAAGATTGTTAAACCAAAGAGAAAAATTTCTAATTACCATAAATCAGACTTTGAAAATTTTGCCAATCAATTAAACTCTTCACTACCCGAGTTCAAAACCCGCTTAAGTCATGCCAACTACATCTACATAATACCCCGCAAGCCGTCGCAAGGGCGTGTGGCGGGGGGTGTTAGGCCACCAACCGTAAAAAGGAACAATATCACATGCGAAACAACAACATGGAAAATTACACCCACAGCAGCGCACACACTCATGCAAAAATCCCTTCATCCAACACTCATGCAAACACATATGCCATCGTGGAAGAAACTTGGTCAGAATTTGTCAATATTATGAAAAAAGGCATCATAGATTTCATTCCTATAAATTACGTTAAAGCAAATCGCGACCCCAGGTGGTACAATAAAGACGTTAGAAAAGCCCTTCCAAAGCAGAGCATGTTACACTCTAGGGTAAAGAGGGCAGGCGTGAACACATCATCCCCTGAGAATAAACAATTATCGGACACGGTTAGATCCTCTAAAATTGAAACCAGAATACAATTACGTTGCACCTTACTACATCTACATCTACACAATACCCCGCAAGCCGCCGCAAGGGCGTGTGGCGGGGGGTGTTAGGTCACCAACCGTAAAAAGGAAAAATACCACATGCAAAAGAACAAAACGGAAAATTACACCCACAGCAGCGCACACACTCATGCAAAAATCCCTTCATCCAATACTCATGCAAACACATACTATATACCGCTAAACAACTAAAAACTGCACCCCATGATGCAGCACGAAAGCCATCCTACAACACGGAAGCCAGGACACAACAAGCAAGAAATTGAAACATCACTACCACATGAAAATGCACCAGAAAACACTCTACCCCCAAAGAGTCTGTAAAAGGCAGGGAATGCGACCCAACGTTGCAGGTAGCAGGAATTTCCCCCCGCGGAGAGGGACGATGCATGATCCAAGCGACCAATGTATGTAGGAGCACGAATAATTTGCGAGACCTCGGTGCTGAAACATGCGCATCTGAATTTATTTAATAATTTCAATCTTGCATTGAATCGTCTCTCTGCCAATGATTCCCACTGCCAATGATTCCCACTAGACTTTAAACGTTAAGTACTTTGCGAGCACTTGGACACTAGCCCCAAAACTTTCTGGCCATATGTTAGGGAAGTAAATGGGAGTAAACAAACCGTGGCTTGCTTAAGGAATTGTAACAATGTAATTCATACGGACAGTGGGGGTAAAGCTAACATCCTAAATTCATTCTTCCAAAGGGTTTTCACGAACGATGTTGGCACCGCATGTCTCCAAGAAACAATACATACTCAACCCATGGAAAAAATAACAGCGGACCAACAGGGAATTCTCAAATTGCTTAATGAGATTAAACCCAACAAATCCTCGGGTCCCGAAAATAGACCAGCTAGGGTGATAAAACATTTAGCTTCAAACATTGCCCCGTATCTTGAATTTATATTTAACTAATCCCTCACAGTACCTAAGATTTGGAAAACCGCGCAAATAATGCCTATTTTTAAAAGTGGTGACAGAGAGGGCCCCGAGTAATTACAGACCTATATCTCTCACTTCTATCTGTTGCAAAATCTTAGAGCATATAATTGTCAGTTCAATAATGAGACACCTTGACAATATTAACTTTTTAAGTGACAATCAACACGGATTCAGGAAAACCCGCTCCTGCGAAACCCAATTAGGATTATTTACACATGATTTACTTTTATCGGGTGAGAGAGGTAGGCAAGTGGATGCCATCTTCTTAGATTTTCAAAAGGCATTTGATAAGGTTCCACATGGTAAACTCATTCATAAATTAAAGGTCGCGGGTATAAACAAGGGCGCCATAAGTTGGGTTAGAGATTTTCTTTCAGAGCGGGAACAGAGGGTAGTCCTTGATGGCGCTAGTTCCGACAGCATTCGAGTCACGTCGGGGGTACCTCAGGGAAGTGTGATCGGGCCGTTGCTTTTCTTGATTTTTGTTAACGATTTGAACCGCGAAGTGAAAAGTAAAATTAGGATGTTCGCGGATGACACGGTGATCTATCGGGAGATATCTGGGGATGAGGATCGTTTTATTCTAGAGCAGGATTTAGATTGCATTACTAAATGGTGTTCTAACTGGGGATTGACTCTAAATTACAATAAATGTTCAGTGGTAAATTTCTTTAAAAGATCAACGGGATTTGCTTACAAATTAGCTGGAGGTGACCTAGCAGTAGTTGATACGGTAAAATACCTAGGTGTCACATTCACAAAAGACTTAACTTGGGGGACTCACATACGTAAAGTCTGCGGTCAAGCATATAAAAAATTGGGATTCATTAGACGCATTGTCGGCAAAAGTGACTCGAAGGTCAAGGAACGTTGTTACCACGCTCTTGTAAGGCCTCATTTAGAATACGCATGCAGCGTGTGGGATCCGAGTGAAAAAGGTCTCATTCGGGAAATTGAGAAGGTTCAACGCCGGGCAGTCCGTTTTGTAAAAAATTCCTACGATAAAACGCAAAGCGTCACCGAAATGCTCATGGATTTGGGGTGAGAATCATTGGCTGAGAGACGATTCAATGCAAGATTGAAATTCTTAAATAAATTTAGATCCGCATGTTTCAGCACCGAGGTATCGCAAATTATTCGTACTCCTACATACATTAGTCGCTTGGATCATGCATATAAAATTCGAGAAATAGATGCCAGAACTAGCCGACTCAAGGACTCCTTCTTCCCACGGACAATACGTGATAGCAACTGCAGGGTTATAGATAGCAAAAATTCCACTTGCCACCCTCAGCGTCTAAAAAATAATCAGTTGTATTTAAATGCATGCTCTTCCGCTAACCTTATGTGTTTTTCTATAATAACCCATTCTTTCCGAATGACCTCATTCGTGTTCTGTTCATCTCTTTTTAAGTCTCCCTTTCAATCCCTCGTCCCTCTCCGCGGGGGCAAATTCCTGCTACCTTCAACGTTGGGTCGCATTCCCTGCCTTGTACAGTCTCCTCGGGGGGTAGAGTGTTTTGTGGTGCATGTTCATGTGGTGGTGGTGTTTCACATTCTTGCTTGTTGTGTCCTGGCTTGCGTGTTGTAAGATGGCTTTCGTGCTGGATCCTGGGGTGCAGTTTTTTGTTGATTTGTGCTATACAGGTATGTGTTTGCATGAGTGTGTGCGCTGCTGTGGGTGTAATTTTCCGTGTTGTTGTTTTGCATGTGGTATTGTTCCTTTTTACGGGCGGTGACCTAACACCCCCGCCACACGCCCTTGCGGCGGCTTGCGGGGTATTATGTAGATGTATGATGTATGATGTATGAGCATTTCGGTGACGCTTTGCGTTTTATCGTAAGAATTTTTTACAAAACGGGCTGCCCGGCGTTGATCCTTAATGAGGCATTTTCACTGAGATCCCATACGCTACACGCGTATTCTAAATGAGGCCTTACAAGAGCGTGGTAACAACGTTCCTTGACCTTCGAGTCACTTTTACCGACAATTCGCCTGATAAACCCCAACTGCTAGGTCAACCCCAGATAATTTGTAAGCAAATCCCGTTGATCTTTTTAAAGAAATTTACCACCGAACATTTATTATAATTTAATGACAATCCCCAGTTAGAACACCATTTTCAAAATCTTTGAAAAAGGTTTACAAAATCTTTGACCACCGAGCCATTTTTTCAAGTTTGCGAATAGAAAATAATCCGAGTGGGCTAAATCTGGCGAATATGGTGCATGGGGTAGCAATTCAAACTTAAAATCATGAATTTTGGCGATTGCAATAACGGATTTGTGAGCTGGTGCATTGTCTTGATGAAACAACACTTTCCTCTCAGCCAAATGTGGCCGCTTTTGCTTGATTTCATCACTCAAACGTTGCAATAAGTTTGCATAATACTCGCCGTTGATATTTTTTCCTTTTTCAAGATAGTCAATGAAAATTATCCCTGACGTGCATCCCAAAAAACCACGCCATGACCTTGCCTGCAGATGAAACGGTTTTCGCCTTCTTTGGAGGCCGTTCTCCCTTTTGAATCCATTGCTTTGATTGTTCTCTTGTTTCGGATGTGAAGTAATGGACCCATGTTTCATCCATGCTTATGAAACGGCGCAAAAATGTTGCTCTGTTGCTTTGAAACTTTGCTAAACACTCAATTGAAACATCTTCACGACACCGGTTTTGCTCGAGTGTGAACAAAGATGGCACCTATCTTGCACACAGCTTTCTCATGCCCAAGTTTTCAGTTAATATGCAATGTACCGCACTTTTTTAAATGCCTAATATATCTGCCAGCTCGCTAACTTGCAGTCAACGATCATCCAGTATCAATTTAATGGGTTTACTTCACCGTTTCTGGAGTCTTCTCCTTATTTGGTGGACCAATGCGATGCTCCTCTTGACAGCTTCTACGACCTCGTTTTAACTCTGCTACCCAATATTTTACTGTTGTCAACGAAGCAGCAGGCTCACCCAGAGTAGAATCCAGTTTAGCTTTTATATTGGTTGGACTGAGTCCTAAGTATTGTAACACATGACGATAACCAATTTTCTCCATTTTCACAAATTTACTAAAAACGTTCATTATTGATGGCTGTCAAACAACTACTAAACAACGTGGCGTCTTCAAACTTGAAACTTATGCTTTATAGGTTGCATACTTTCTAATACAGTGTTCTTTTTCAAACTACCGCCATCACTTGTTAAGGCCGGGTACGTCTGGGCCTACCCATGTCTATGAATCTAAATAAAATATTTCAAAAGTATTCTATTTACATCTTCATCGTGGTCCTTTTCATCCTTTCATTCCTTCCCATATGTAAAAGCTTCTTCGCTAATGCGGTGCTATTTGAATCAATCCCTGCGGTCCAGCGTTGAACTCTAAATGATTTGAATGTATCCGTAAAAGATTTTCAATCTGGCTTTTTTGAAATCCGCCTTTGGATGAGCGAGAGGGAGCGAACCAATTGTCAGGAGGGGTGTCGTGTGACGTCAATTGCGTGGGAGGGATGGGATTCAACGGGGGGGGGGGTGAGGCATGTGGATGTGGGGGGAGGGGCAGCGAGCGTGGAATCCGGCGCACGACTCTCACACCGGAAGGAGGGGCGGGGGAGAAGGTGGCCTGGAGATTGGCGGTATGGGGGGAGGGGGAACAAGTGGGGGGGGGGGGGGGCAGAATGCTGCTGGCCTGGAAAGAAAGAATTCGCTTCACTCTCGCGATAAATTCTCCCGATCGGTCCAATCGCTGCGGCCCCATGTGAGGCGTGCGGCCCTCAGCTCAGTGAAGATATGAATGTTTTGGATGAAATTAGAATATAAAGTTTCCCTCTGCACACCCTCGCCGGTGCAGTAAATGAAATAAGTTCATAAGTCGGTTTATAGTTTATATTCTTTGAAGAATACCGAATCAAAAACGGCTTTACCTGTGCTCCCTTTTAATTTTAATTCCTATATTCCTTTCTTACTCCAGACCTTGGCCGGCCGCTGGCCTCGGAGGAATCGACATATTTGGTGCAATGAGGTGGGCCATGGCCCAAATGGGTTTGAGAAACACTCGGCAGGAAGTGGGCAGGGGCGTGGTAGCCAGGTGGCGGGGAATAAATGCGGGCATCTGAACCCTTTGATCAGTAATATTAATAGGGAAAATGATCCGCCCGACGCTAACCACGCGCCAAGTAACATTTTATGCATATATATTGTGAAGACAAGAATTGAAGGGAAGCAAGAATACGTCAACATGCGAGCCCAAGGGAATGTGTAACAGATTCTTCGTCAGGGGCTCTGATATTTCATCTACGTGCAGTTGATTGTCATATGATCTTCAAGTGAACTTTTTGACTTACTACTGACACCGTAAACATGCGCGTCAACATTGGGACCTGACCTTACTCTTTAAATAACCAGTATCAGCAATCAACGACATATTCGACATTAAATGGACCCTATTGGATTAGAAGAAGAAACGTATTTCAATGAAAAACAATAAAAGGAAGTTAATCGTTGCAGGCGAGAGTGTGGAAGACGGGTCAGGAGGAGAAGACAACTAATTGATCACATTGTAAGACACAATTGCTAAACGAGGAGCATGATGGGAGAAACATGAAAAAGAATTTACATCACGCTTCGAAAAATCTCAATTCCTGATAATATTGTTAGAGATCATTCAATCATGCCGCCGTTTCAACCATCGCCATCCAGAGTGATGTTTGACCCTCCTCGTCCTCTCGGCCTCCCTCTCTGCCCCCACTTGTCCTAATAACCCATTCAATAGACGACGACGGACAGGTCTCCGCTCCGAGCTCCGAACGGTCACTTACCAGGTGTTATGCACGCATGCAAATAGTGAGCGACTCGAGGGTTGTTCTAACAAGAAGGAAATTCAGGAGCCCTCGACGAGGTTTTCCCGAAAGCCCTGAACAGAGTGCCGTTTCTCTCTTCATTTAATGGAGCACGCTGTCCACATGACTGAAGAGGCGGCGAGAGGTCATCCCTGCGAAATGTGCTTTGCCACAATCTGGGAGTGGAGCTTTCTCGATGTGCAATAATGGAAACTTATTTTAATCCAGGCTTCTGTGACTGACCTCCAAGACACTGCGGGAGATGGCGCGGCAGTAACTATTAAATGAGTCATCCGCTAAATTTCAATTGCAATGCAACAATTTTAGAATGTGAAAATCTTGAACGTCCGTTCGAGTTAGTTTGTTTCAATACGTGTCCCTCTCTGCTAAATAAATAGATTATATTTAGTGTTTAAAGTTGGCTTTAACCTCGTGGACTGTGGCGCCTCGCGCACGACTACTAATGCCTGTGACATTGTATGTACGGTATTTCGTCACAACATCTAGTTCCTATAAAAGCCCCAAAATTTCAGAGTTTAAGAGGACGCCTCGGTAGCTTAAGTGGCTAAAGCACTCGACCGGATATTGAGGGATCTGGGTTCGAATCCCAGTCAAGGCGAATGATTTTTACACTCTGAAATTGTTGCATTGAAATTATATGTATCCTTAGGGTACGGCAGATTCACAACCGTATTTATTTAGCCTTAGTCCGAAAACAGCACTCTGGCCTTTACATCGGACTATTAACAAAGAATAACGATGGAGACGATTACAAACACCCAAGCCCTAGGTGGAAGAAACCCACCCAGGCGGGAATCGAACCCGTGACCCATGGATTGGGAGACGAGGACGTTACCCCGCCGCCACCGAGGCCGGCGTCTAATATGTAGCATTGGCATTATCGAGACGCCAGATTCTTTCTTCAATTTAACCTGTGGTCCTAAATTTGCCGAACACAATACTTAATACCACTCTAATACACAAATAGACAGGGGAAGTCTTACGGATGTGAATAATAATTTAAACTCTTCTAGTTCTTTCTTACCCCAGAGTAAGGTGGTTTGGCCAAAGAAAATTTGGAATACGTGCGATTTTCATTTGTATGTGTTTCTCTGTGTCTTTTACGCTATATCGTGCAATAAATCAAGATGCAAAACCTGTCCCATTTTGAAAACTCCGATGCCATCCCTCTCCCACCCCCTATTTAACTCAAGTAATGGCAATTGGTGGGAAAGAGAGTTAAAAAGCGAGTGGGCGTGGGATGTGGATCGGAGTTTTCAAAAAGGGATCTGGAACCCGAAACCCTTCGATTTTCAGGCGAGCGCTTTAACCAATCAAGTGCCCTCCTCTTACTCTGTGACTCTTTCCGGTCCAGGCGAATTATTTCCACACTTCTGAAGTAACTCTCTCGGCGTCTTTCGAAGTTTGCACGCATTTCTTAAGAACTCACTACGGGGTTTACAAGTATCTCAAAATCTTCATGGATGTCTTTGAATCTGAAGCATTTAGTGAAATACAAGAATTGTCCCGAAAAATATTTATAACAGATGAAAGCATAAATTGCTAAGATTCTTCATAAAAGCACCCTTGTGCCCGAACACATCGATGTCAAAGTGAATCTGCCACGCTTCTGGTTCCGTTCCCGGCAGGCGTCGACGGGAATCTCGAACATGTACGTCGTCATGGCCTCTTTGGCATAATCCAGTGGTCCAGAGAGGTACTCAAAGGGGTTATAGTTGAATTGTACTCAAAGGCCCATGTCTCGTCACCAGTAACCAACTATTATTAAACATTCGGGTCACTTTCATCGTGGTCCAAGAGGTCCCAAGGCAAGATTGTCACACGGAAAGCAGTGTTCCGACAGGACCTTTGGGACCATCTTGGCACATCCTTTCTCGTGGCTTAATCTTCTGTAAGAATTCACTGTGGTTTTCCGAATATTGCCCTCTTCTGCTAACATCCTGACCTCTGGGAGTCAATCAGAATTGAGCATGTGTCTTATTTTTCTAACGTTTTCATCACACGGTGTTGTTGATGGATGTGTCCGGGGCATTCCTCATCGTTGGCCTCCCAGAACATCCGGTGCAAGCAGAAAACCACACGTCTCCGAACCCAATTTTCCAAGCTTAATGCACAATTTTTCGCATATTACTGCTCTATGGAAAGTGGTCTACTCTACTAATCATCCCACTCCAGCCATCTGCATTGATGGAAAAAAATCATTCTCCTTATTTATCTACTCTTCCTGGTACCGTTACGTTGACAATATAATTTGTATTTGATTGGAACATAATGTGAGAACAACAGTTTTCTCATCCTTTTAAATTCCATCCTGACTTTTATAGACGCATATCACCTTGGAATTTGAAAAAGATTACAACTTCAATTTTACATAAGTAACCTTAACCTTTTAGCGAATCTTTCGCAACTCATGTAAACCTCCATGACACCACTATCTAGCGAAAGCTAATCCACTAAATATGCCATAAATATTGCAACTTCCAATCTGAATAGCATTACAAATTAGCTTTTTAATGTTTCTCATAACTTTCCTTTTCCCTGTGAAACAACCCATCGGAACTCCTCGCCAATCTCGGATGTCAATCTCAAACTCTAGTGCCGAGGAGATTTTTAATTCGGCGTATTGCGAAAGGCCTGGGTGAAGGTAATTTCCATGGCAGGGTGTCAGAGGGACACCAAAGATCACCCAGAAACACCGGGCCTACGGTACCCGCACGAGCTTAAGCTGACCTTCTACGCGAGGGGTATGCCGCGCAACGGTTGGACAGAGGGTTGGAGGGGGGGCAAGGGATTTACTTGGTCCATTAATTATTCGTGGGCCCTCTTGGCACGGGTGGATTTACTAATGGGGAGAATGGGATTGGGTTTCAACTCCCACTGTTTTAATGTTCACCATTATTGCCGCGATTTTTTTTTACTACCGGGCCCTTCAACATTAAACCCTTTTTTAAGCCTCATGGTTCCTCAATAGGTACTTTTACACTAGTTTCTCTTGTCAAAATTAACTTGTCAGTGTCTCTTTCTATGTTTTTTTCTGCAACTATTATCCCTCATTCTCGCTCCTCAGTTCGCGATGCACTCCATTCCTATCTCCAGGTTTATAGCGATCGGAGAATATCGCAATCGCTCGTTCGGTTCATCTAGCATTCCACCTAGTTTATCGCTGTGTCAACTAGTGAAGTAGAGAAACTCGACTATGGCTTCTGCTGCTCCTCCAACAGTCACTTTGGGACATTCTTAACAACAGCGCACGCTGTCAATCCTCACATCTTGAAGTCTGAAATTCCACCGAAAAGTGTGAGAATCGCTTTTTCAATTTTTTTTCCATTCAACGCTTGCGGAGCGATAGACCCTGCCCGCGAATATAAGATTCATTCTTATCCGACTAGCCTTTCATTAATATCCTTAAATGCGGGGGGCAAAGTCCAAAGTTCTGGTCTCATAATAAATACGATAATAAACACCACACAGGGAATTAATTAAATTAGTAAAAAGAGACCCACCATGCTCCAAAGTAAAATATTCTGATAAGGAAAGTGTTCCTCTGTGCCCATCGTCAATGAATGTGGGCGACGAGCCAAATGGGTGCGCGGGGTGATCCAGTGTCCATCCCGCCACTCGGACTCTTCATTTCCGTCCCGGTTAATGCAATCCATTTCCTCGCCCGTCTTCCGTGTTTCATCCCCTTGTATCGGACGCCACCCTTCATTATTACGACGGGGGTGAAACGAGTGACATCCTCGTTGGAGCACTTAAATTCTAATTTCTCAAAATGGATTTCCACTGTTATATTTGCTGGAAATAGTAATAGCCATGGTTTTCTGTGAGTTTCGCACAGTCAGCAGCATGATACCAGAATGTCTCTGTCACTCCAACAAGTTTACCCGTGGACAGACAACATTATTACTACTCTAAATGACTCCCTTTGACCAGGTCAGGCACACCAAGTATTGACACCACTGGCCTCAGTAGCAGTGAAAGCCATGAGCTATCGTGGCCTTTCTGAGGGGTTGGAATATTTCTATTGCATACCACGTGGAGTACATGCGGGAATAATACAACTGAGATACCAAAATTTGTTAATATTCTGCGATAGATTAAAAAAACAACATTTAACTACAATAGGGAAATATTCGGTGCTAAATAATCAAATGCTCACCGAATGACTGGCATCGGAATGCGAACTACGATAGCAGGGTCACCCATTCCTCCTTGGCCATTGCCTCCGCGCCTCGCGCCATGGGCTCGTCACGACCAAGCGGTGGGATACCTGCGCAGCGCCGGGGGAACGGAAGGGAGGGCGAGAGGGGCGTCCGGTGCGGCCCCCTCGCCCTGGACGCCCCGCGAGTTTCACCGTGGCGACGGGGAGGATTGTTATGGGGGAGGGATGGGATGGGCAGAGGTGGTTGACATGGGCTGCCATGGGGGTTGCCGACGCGGTGTGGGGGAGGTCGAGGGCACTGGTGGCAAGGGGGGGGAGGGGGCCGGCAGGTGGCGCCGCTCGTGAGGGGTGGGGTGGGGCGGGCGGGGATGAGTGGTTGGCCACGGTGGAGGTGCCGTGGCAGGGGGGGAGGGCGAAAGTTCGCATTCCCGTCCCAAGGAACGAAGCGTGACACATTCCGACTGAAACGATAGTTTTTTAAAATGAATTAACAATAAACAGAAAAGAACAACTTAATTATTCCACGGAAATATTTTCTCTTCGCCTCGGCTCCCGCGCTACTTTCGAAGTCCTCGGCTCCCCCCGCTACTTCGAAAGTAGCGGGGGGAGCCGAGGTGATGTTTGTTGTATTGACACACATACACTCACACACACTATGGCAATAGGCCTCGAGCTGCAGTGTTTGTAAGGCCGGGTCGCTCGTTGTTTGCTTACAGTAGCGATTAAAAAAGATCAACGAAATTGGAAATCCCGCCCAACGTAAAATCCATTCGGTAATAACACTTTTCCTGACAGTAAGCTTTAAAAGCTGCTGACATTCATGGCGAAATTGGAATGATCCGGAGTTCAAATTCCGGTCTAGGAAATGTTTTTACACTCGTGAATTCCCTGATTCCGCCTTCCCCGCCTCTACTGATTTCGTCCTTTGTATGTGTTCCTATCCATTTTCCTTATGTCTATTTCTATGTGAATGAGCATTTATTCGCCGTTTGGCGGGATTTCGTGTTGAATGTGTGTGTGTGTGTGTATATATATATATATATATATATATATATATATATATATATATAGTTCTGTCCCTCTCTTCCTTGATAAAGGTGGCAACGACCACCGAAAATTCGAAAAATAGTGAGTCTCTTTTTTGTGTGTTTCTGTCTGTGTCCACAAGTGCTAAGTGTTATACATTATATATATATATATATATATACGTATATACGTATATATATATACACGTATATATATATATATATATATATATATATATAAGTGGGTCGCGGTAGTCCAGTGGGTGGAGCGTTGGACTGCTGATCGGAGGGTCCCGGGTTCGATTCCCGGGCAAGGCACTCTGGGCACATGCAGCTCCACCCAAGCTTAAGTGATTCTTCGGGTAGCAGGTCTTCCTGGGAAACCATCACCGGCACAGGGAAAGGAACTGGCTCCCCTACCCTGATGTGTGAATTTCACACGCCGTATAGGGCTTAGTACTGGGTGAACTCTACCATTACCTACTAAACCGACCTTCTGGTTGATTATTGTGTTTATATATATATGGATAATAATATGTATGTATATATATATATAATATATATATATATAATATTATATATATATATTATATATATACTAGTATATATATATACTAGTATAGTATACTAGTACTACTATAGTATATACTATACTAGTATATACTATAGTAGGACACGGTACGGTACAAGGTAGTATATATATATATATATATATATATATATATATATATATATATTATACATATATATATATCTATCTATATACACACATTCAACACGAAATCCCGCCAAACGGCGAATAAATACTCATTCACATAGAAATAGACATAAGAAAAATGGATAGGATCACATATGAAGGACGAAATCAGTAGAGGCGGGGAAAGTGGAATCAGGGAATTCACTAGTGTAAAAACATTTCCTACACCGGGATTTGAACTCCAGATCATTCCACTTGCCGGGCGGATGCTCTTAACCACTTGAGCTATCCAGGAAACATAATTTACACTGAGATATGCGATGCTTTATGCAACCAGGTGCCCCGAACCTTTGGACAAGAGTTGGCGTTAGGGAGTTATTTCACTCACCAAAGGAGAATTAGACACTACACACGAGGAAAGGAGAGAAGTTTAGCAATCATACAACATCATAAAGTTCAGCTCCCTAACGCCATCTCTTGGCCAAAGAATCGGGGCACTTGGTTGCAAAAAGCATCGTAGATCTCAGTGTAAATTACGTTTCCTGGACAGCTCAAGTGGTTTAGAGCATCTACCCGGCAATTGGAAAGATCCGGAGTTCAAGTCATTTGAAAATTTTCAACTGTAAAATAATTAGGGCGCATGTAAAAATGACACTTTTTGTAAGGCATCCGTTTTAAATTAGCTAGAAAACTTTTTATGATTGGAATGAAGGCAGAGATGATCCTTTTTTGTTACACTGTACGATTGCATCGAATTCCATACCTACATCTACATCTACTTAATAGCCCGCAAGCCGCCGCAAGGGCGTGTGGCGGGGGGCGTTAGGACACAACCCGTAATTTCGAAAGGAAAAAAAACCGCATGCAATAACCACAAATTCATACATTCACAAAAAAACATGCCAAACATTTATGCAAGAACACTTACACCCCACATACATGCAAACACTCAAACTACATCTCACATACACATGCACCTGAAAGTATTCCCAACAGCTTTGCAGTGTTTAACTTTGCTCCGACTTGTAAATTCAATGTTTTTAATATTTCTAAAGTGACTTCGGTTTCTTACTATTATGATTTCTGATTGTTCGGGGAAGGAATGAGTATTTGTATCTATCTGTACTGGAACCTATCTCCTTTATTTTATCTTTGTGGTCTGATCTACCTAAGTAGTGTGGGGCCATTAGAATTCCTTCAGTGTCATAGTGAAACTCGTTTGTTCTGAACCTTTCTAAAAGTCTAACCCTCGCTTGTTCTCTCCGCACTTCAAGTGACTCCCAGCCTAATTCCCCTAAGAGACCTGTCACACTTGTGTTCTTATCATAACAGTTTTTAACGAATCTAGCGGATTTTCTCTGGACTTTATCTAATTCTTTTTGCCAAATTTTCTCCCACGGATCCCAAATACTTGCGGCATATTCCAAATGAGGTCTAACTAGAGCAAAATAACACCTCTCTTTAACTTTTTCATTACATTTCTTCGCCACCCGTTTTATGAAGCCAAGTTTCTTTAGAGCTGATCCCCATATTGTCCTGATATGTACTCCCCATGAAAGCGTGGTGTTAGAACAACCCCCAACTATTTAACTTGATTGGCCGTAGTCAGTACTGAACCCTCTATTTTGTAGTTTATATCCTGTTCCTCGCTTCCTTTGTTCCAAAATTTCAAAACTGCGCATTTATCTATATTAAGTGTTAATCCCCATTTATTGAACCATTCCGAGATATTGTCTAAGTCTCTAGAGAGTAGCTCGCGATCTAGTTGGCTCCTTATTTCCCTGCATACCACCGTCTCGTCAGCAAATAACCTCAGATTGCTACCAACGTGTGTGCTTAAGTCATTAATGTATATTAAGAACAGAAGAGGCCCTATTACAGTTCCCTGGGGGACGCCCGAAGTTACATCTCTATCCGTTGAGCACAACCCATCTATGACTACTATTTGTTTGCGATTTGACAAGAAGTCTCTATCCAATTAATTATTTTCTCATTGATTCCATAGTGTGTAAGTTTATGTAAACGTTTAATGTGTGGGAATTTGTCGAAGGCTTTTTTTGAAATCCAGGAATATTGCATCGACTTGTGAGTTGTTTTCTCTCGATCTAAGTATATCGTGAATGAAGAGACCAAGTTGTGTTTCGCAAGATCTGCTTTTCCTAAATCCGTGCTGGTTGTGGATTAGTATTTTCCTACTATCAAGAAATCTCATAATGTTAGTGACAATAATGTGTTCCAATATTTTACAAGTGATCGATGTTAAAGAAATGGGTCGGTAATTGGTTGGTTTATCCCTATCGCCGCCTTTATAGATGGGAGTTATATGGGCTAGCTTCCAGTGGCGAGGCACTGAGCCTTCTTCTATCGATTTTAGAAAAACAATATGTAAAAACGGGGCAATGTCTTCAGCTAATTCCTTTAATATTCTAGCAGGTATTTCTTCCGGACCAGGTGCCTTGTGTGCTTTGACACTACGGAGCAGATGTACTATTCCCTGCTTGGTCAGTGTAATATCGCTCATGTGTTCCCCGGGTGGGTGTGGAGGATCGATTCAATGTTGGGCACCTGTGAAAATGCTTGACTCAGTGAGTCTCAATGCATATGTACATCACTTCTGAAATGAAAACACAAGTGAATGCATAGAATGTCCACACGAATCCATTTTTTTACGTTAGCACCCCAGGGAATAAGTTATGATTAAAATCCAATGGGTGCATCTTAAACAGTTTAGGATATCACCGAAATCATTCGCCACTGAAACATTTCATTCCTCTTCCAAAGCTGTTATTATACATAGAAAAGGCCCACACTGTGAGTCACGTAGGACTAAGGAATTAGGGCCCCACTCCCATCCCAAGGGCAGAATTGGACGGCGGAAGAGCCTTTGCAGCCGCGACTATTGTTGGCAGCATGAGATCGAGGACGACCCTGAACTCCCCGCCCACGGCGAATGACCCCGCACTCGCGCCACCCCCTCCCCCCGTCACACGCTCCTCGGGGAAAACGCTCCAGCGATGGAGGGACTCTTATTACCTTTGCCTAACCCTCTTGCCTAGGATGACATTGACTTTCCAGGTCGTGAAAATCACGAATATTTCCATTTGAAAACATTTTTCGCTTCTCAAAAAAGTGATCACTAAAATGTGGCCGTGGCCAATGATGGCGACAATGTTTCTCGCCCTCTGACGAGCGCGAGACAGCACGATATGGCTTCACCCTTCACCTCATTTGGCTAAAATTAGCTAATGCAACTTTCGTAGCCATTGACAAATATTGCCATCTTTTAATTGAGGATTGGCAATTTTGAGTTTATCCTGAAGAATCCTTCAGTAAAATTCAAATGGCTCGATTGAATTGGCTTGGAAAGAAAGATTCCTATGGTTCGAATCCAATGTAGCCCAAGGGTCAGTCGACTTAACGGCCCTAACATTCCACCTTGAAGTAACATTTAAAGGAAAAAACTTTAAATTCCGTTGAGCAATAAGTTTTACAACCTTCATCTACATAAAATCTACACAAATACCTCGTAATCCACCACAAAAGTGTTTGGCAGGGAGGGCTAAGCACCAGGTGAGGTAGGTAAGGGATTAGGGAGAGGAAAGGCGTTTAAAGGATTAGGAAAAGAACCTCACTAAAAAGAACTCGAAAGATATACAAATTCATATTCATGCCAGCAGAAAACTTAGTTCCGATCAAGTGTTAATTTCACCCACAAAAAAATTCTTTTGTACGCGAAAATGGAGGCAATAAAAATGAACCGACAAGTTCGTTAAACAATGGAACTAAAGGAATGATTATGGCCCCACAATATTTCGGCTGAACATACCACAAAGTTAATATATAAAGGATATAGACTTCAGTCAACAGATTCACAGAGTCACAGACTTCATAAGTGACGCTTACAACAAAAAAGAAAAAGCCATCGGTATTTTCCTTGACCTATCTAAGGCCTTCGACAAGTTCTGGCATGGGGGCCTAATTCAAAAGATGGAGTTTTGGAAATTCCCCAAATGGATGATAAATTGGACAAAGTCTTACCTAGACGGAAGAACTTTTAAAGTCAAATGGGGCGAAGAAAAAAGCGACAACAAAACTGCCAAAGCTGGTGTCCCACAAGGATCCATATTAGGCCCTCTGCTATTCAACATTTATACAGCCGACTTCCCAAAGCACAAAAATGACTGGCGAAGTATAACTGCCCTCTACGCTGACGATGCCGCAATCCTGGTAAAAGGGAAAAACATGACCTCAATAAAAGAAAGAGCACAAGATGCATTGGACGAGATAACATCGTGGTATAAAAAATGGAAATTGCAGATAAATACCCAAAAAACCAAAGCAATACTTTTCGTCCACCCAGGATCACGTGAAGCATCTTGTGAATGTATCAGGATTGGACAACAACCGATTGAATGGAGTCAAAGCATCAAATATTTAGGAGTGGACTTAGATGACAGACTGACCTTTAAAATACATATCAAACAGATACGAGATAAAGCGGCCGCAATAAGGTCGCAATTGGCACCGATTATCCGACAAAACGCCACCCCTAAGGAAATAAAAATTCTAATATACTCGGCAATAATAAGACCAATATTGACCTACGCAGCCCCTGCGTGGATGGGACTACTCAGTAGATCCCTAATGGACAAATTATATAGCACAGAACGGAAGACCCTGAGGCTGGCTTTTGGGCTCCCCCCCTGGGAGGAAAATGAGAATGTATACCGAAAAACAGGCATAGAAAAACTCTCAGATCTCCTACTAACAAGGTGTAAAACATACTATAATAAGTTAAAAGAAAACCCAAATAGGGCCATGACATACACAAAAATAAATAAAATAGGCCCCTATGATAAACATAAGAGACCTAATAATGTCACACTCCAATAATAATACGGAAAATAATTAAATAAATATAAAAAAGGTCAAAAACAACGATGCTGGTGGTGCTCCAGAAAGAAAAAGGAATTATATACTGAGACACAGAGCATAAGCCCAACTAGGCGACCTCTGATAAACAAAGCCGCCTAAAAACGGCAAGGCAATTCGTCGAGTAGAGTCAGATACAAATATTCATTCTTTCCCCCAGACAATCAGGCATCATATGGCATATTCGTTGGTTCATGTACATATTGTTGATAGCGTAAAACCATAAACACAATAATCAACCCTAAGGTCAGTTTGTCAGGTGACGGTAGAGTTCACCCGGTACTAAGCCCGACGGCGTGTGAAATTCGCACATCAGGGTAGTTAGGAGGGCCAGTTCCTTTCCTTGTCCCGGTTATGGTTTCCCAGGAAGATCTGGTACCCGAAAAATTACATAGCTTGGGTTCTAGGTGCCTAGAGAGACTTACCCGGGAATCGAACCCCGGCCCTCCGATCAGTAGTCCAACGCTCTACCCCTGGACTACCGCCACCCAAAGTTGATAGTATACGCATTTTAATGCGTGAAAGTTAAAAAGTTATTTCTGCGAGAATATATCCGCTTATGTAGGTGGTATATTTATAAGAATATGTTTGGTTTTGCACGTGGTTTTATTCTGTTTTACGGGCGGCGACTTAACAACCCCCTCTACTCGCCCTTGCGGCGGCTTGCGGGGTGCTATATAAATATAGATTAACCACAACCACTTATACGTTAAACTAGCATGTATTCAAAATATTTTCCATGATTTTCAAAAATATTTGCGTCACATGTCCAGTGGAGGTCCGGGCAGCTGCCCCACTCGCCCCGGAGCAATCCGGGTACATAATAATACCGCTAGACAGTGATGCCACGGAGAGGTGGTCCACGAAGAGACACAGGTCTCCGGGGTGTAGTCACGGAGGTGAGGAGAGGGGGGGGGGTGAGTGTCGAGTGAATGGAAGCCTCCCCGTAGGTGGGGTGGGGTGGGGCCGGCAGACACGCGTCTCCTGCGACGTCGCCGAGGGGGCAAGCGATAATGAAGGGGCGGTGGCGGCCGACGGACGGCCTCCATTCCGCCCCTCACTCCCCACGCACTCTCAAATTACAGCCGTATCAAATTTTCGCCATGAACGCGCCGAGGGCCCGGAGATTTCTTTTCGATAGTCAGATTATCATCAACCCGATGCAAAATGGAGCTAAATGTGGGACGGGGGAGTCGAGTGCCCTTGCCTGCTAGGGTTCAAAAGACGCCACTCGCTTGACCGTTAAGTGTTGCGGTAACTTGATGTTAGGCGGGTGTAAGTGAAATCATGGAACGCAACTAGTGTAAGACGCGAGGTAATATGCTCAAGAGCACACGGGGCCCAGTTGGGTGTCTCGGAACACGCCGGGCAAATATAAAAATCAAACACGGCTTTAGGAATGATAAGAGGATCGGCCACGAATAAACGGCTTTACTATAGGTTATTCAGGTTGCAAATGAATATAATACCACGCTTCGTGGTAAGGATAAATTAAGGTATCAGATAAAGTCAAACTACTCATAAAAGCGAGAAGCATATGGCATTGATAAAAATATCCTGGGCTGGATTAAAGACTTTTTGGATGGTCGGGTACAAAGAGTGGTAGTAGTATTTAGGGGAGGCGACCGACAATTGAGGTCATTTGGGCCATTAGGGATGGACAGGAAAATATGAAGGGTGGAGAGAAACCCGGCGTCAGCATTAGCCTACTCTTAATTTATTAGAAGAGTATTGGGTAAATGTGATGAAAAGGTCAAAGAGAAATGTTATCTGTCGTTGGTACGGCTTCATTTAGAATATGCTGCAAGTATGTTATGGGATCCTCTCGAAGTTGGATTAAATGCCCAATTGGATCGCGTGTAGCGTAAAGAAGCTACATTTGTAAAACGTTGCTATGATAAACTTAGTGGTGTGTCAAAAATATTAGAGGAACTAGGCTGGCAATCACTGAATGGAGCGAGGGTTACATTACAACTTTGAAGCTCTTGCATTAATTGGAAGGATGCCTCTTAAGCAGTGATATTGAAAATGCATTATTACCCCCATTGTACTACGGTGGAAGAGATCATGCAAATAAAATTAAAGAGATTGAGTGTTGAACAGATAGATTTAAGATGTAATTTTTCCCACGAAAGATAAGGGATTAGAACACCAATATCCGGCCGCAGCAAGGGTGATATTCGGGTCAAAATTAGTCCGTTGTGTATTCACCCCCGCAATACGCGTTAGAGGTGTCTTGCTGGGTACTGAAATATCTAAATTTATAGAGTTGAAAAAATATCAACTACAAATACCGTATGCTCCTACGACAGGAAAAATAAAGAGTCATCGCGTGATTAGAAGATCTAGGTTGAGAGGCCCTCAAGCAGTAACAGAGCCAGGAAGAAAGGTAGACTCATAGGCAGCTACAGGATATTCGAGGTAACATAACGTTGATAAAATTATTCAGATCAAACGTTAAAGTAGCAAGTGAAAAGAATGTGAGTAAACAGACTCCGCAATCATCAAACCTCTCGTGGTCATAATAAAACCAATTATTTAAACACCCAAAACATTAATGCTAATTATGACATGGTTCCTGGACATCGATTCAGTGAACACATTGTTGACCAAAATCACGCCAACAAAGGCTGTTCGCGGTATAATATGTGTCCGTTAAAAAAACAGCAAGACCCTTTTATGGCTCAAAGGGAATGAGACGAGACTGTAAAATTGATCGTGTTCGCAACAAGTGAGCATGCCAAAGTGGATATGAGAATCGCGGGCCTCCGGCAATGCCACCTAGTGCTAATATCACGTTTTCCCTAGTAACCATATGTATATGGAGTTTAAACTTCACCTGAGGTTTAATTTTCCTTCAGGAATCGCTCCGAATTTCCAACTCGTGAATGGTTAAACGCCTATGATAAGCATTCCTTATAAGAGTTGGTAACTTCGAGGTTCTTGATATTTTCGAACCTCGATTTCTGGGAACAAACATGGCATCACAGACCGAGGACCACACTTCACACTCAGCGGGAGGATCGGCATGACTAAGAATAAGGTTTGAGTCGTGGTGCCAGGTCTGAAGCCAGGTTTAAATCTAGAAAAAATCAGCCAGAGCCACCAATTCGTAGAGCGATTAATTTGGTTTTCCCAATAGGCATGCACTGGAGCAATAGTAATTTCTATATCCTTACACACACACATCAAATTTATTAGATTGAAGATGAAATTGAAAGTCACCACTTGGACGTTAAAGGGCTTCAGAAACGGTGACGACTTTGTTCGCCTTGATAGATTTTTGGGAGATTATTTTGTTCTTTCCGACCGCGGTGCAGAGAAGTAAAAGAGATATAGGTATTTTTTGTTTTTTTTTTCATTTTAAAATACTTTCTATTCATATTTATATTTCTACTTGGTACTCCCACTTCAAGGGGGGCAGGGGGCGATTCAACACCAGGCATGCAACTTCAAAATTCAAGCATCGATGACAAACGAGAACTCTTAATGCGACACGCATTTCAGTATAAATGCATAGTTAACTGAAAAATGACACTTTTACTTCACCAAAAAGACATGCGAAAGCATCCTCATCAGTATTTGAACCTTAAGATTGGTTTACTGTAGCTTTCCATTATTCTCGATTCAGTGTTAATTCTCCCCCCTGCCACACACCCTAATGATACTTTTTCTGTATCCCCGTCCTTAAGAAAAAAATTGAACACTACCACACACCCAGGTAGTTCATCTGTGTTACTTCCTACTTAATTTGTCCAACGTATACGTCTCTAGGTCTTTCTTGAGGGATCTTACCTTCAATGCTCCCTTCTATTACGTTTCTAGCTAATGCAATGTGCCTGAAGGTGTGTCCAATCCATCTAGTCCTTCTTTGCTTTAGAGTTCTTCAGTTGGTACTTTCTTCTTCTTGTATCTACTTCCACGTTCATCACTTTGTCTGCCCATATATAACATTTAGCAGTTTCCCCTTCGGCGCCATGTTCCGAGGCTTCTATTCTTCACTGGCCCACCTTTCCAATGCCTCACATCTCTGAGGTGTAGAGTGAAATTCTTCATACGAAAGTTTTCACGAACTGCTTCCTTGTTGCCAATCCTAGGCTATTTGACCATGCAACAAGGGTAGGCTGAAAACTAATGCACACATGCTTGTAGACCACGAACAAAATGACTTTCAGAAGCACTCCTGGAGGCAAGTGGAAGTAACATTCCCCCCTCAACACGCGTGTGCAGGTTTGAGGTCGTTTCAATGATCCAGTGTATTTTGAGAAACGGAAGTATGGAGACGTGTTCTGGTGCTACAGGTATGTCAATGCGAGTTAAACAGCGTGCTGTTATCGAATTTTTAACTGCCGAAAAAGTGACTCCTACTGAGAATGATCGTCGTTTAAAGGCTGTTTATGGTGACGATGCTATTTATAGGTCTACTGTGAATCGATGGGTAGTAACATTTCGTGGTTGTGAGCCTGGAAATGCCATAATTGTTGATGAAACACGCAGCGGACGTCCGATCACTGCCACAGACGATAAACATCGGAAACTCGTCGAAGATTTCATTCAAAACGACCCGCGAATCACTGAAAAGCGTATCGCAAACCATATTGGAATATTCAAGGAACGTGTCGGCTTCATTATTGAACAATTGGGGTTCTGTAAAATCTGTTTACGATGGGCATCACGCCGTCTCACAGACGAGAACAAACAAAACCCTCCTTAATAAATGAAAAAGAAACACTTTGTTCCAATCCACCACTTTATTACAGGTACGACTAGTTTCGACGCTACGGCGTCATCCTCAGGTACAAAGTTGAAAGTCACAATCATTGTATATATACCCTCTTCTGGAAAGAGTGGGGGAGTTGTGGGAAGAGGGGGCGGGGAGGGGAGTACGGGGGTAGGTACGAAATAATGTGGGAGAGGGTAGGAAACACCAGGACAAGCGTTAGTGAGTGGGGGGGATTGGAAGGTGGGTTAAGAGAGGGGAAAAATTTCATTGGTCGGTATAATTTGAGTCAATGGCTAATGGGAATAAAGGTACGGGTTAGGAGTCAATGGGAGTTAGGGGGAAGGGGTTAGAGGTTCTGTTTTTCTGTTATTGCTAGGGAGGCTTCCAGGAGAGGTGATACGTTTTCAAACAGAATGTCATTGAGTAAAGGATGTTTCTTCATTGTTCTCCGGATCTCCAACTCTTCCTTCTTGTCCATCCTCCTCCCTTTTTCTTCACGATGTAGAATTTTGGGGATGAAATCACTGGTTTGATTTTCCTCCCACAGGTGTTTGGCAAAGTGGGATTGGGCTAGGTTACACTTCTTGTAGCACCTCTTGTGTTCCTCCGCTCTTGTCCGCACCGCTCGACCACTCTGTCCGATGTACCTCGCACTGCAATCCCCGCAAACCATTTCATATATCCCACTATTTTCCAGTGGCTCAACTTTATCTTTAGTTTTATTTATGAACATTTTTAGATTTTGTTTGTTATAGAAAGCAATTCTGAATTGGTCTTTCGGGAACAATTTGCTAATTTTTTCGGACGGGACACCATAATAGGGCAATTTTACCCACTTAAGTTTTCCCTTAATAGTTATCCCTGAATTGTAAAGTAGCCGTTGGGCTCTTATGGAGCGTTTCTTGCCGAGCATTTTGTCCACCATTTTTTCACTGTAGCCATTTGTAGTTGCTATAGATTTGATTGTCACCAATTCCTCGTTAAATTTTCCTATCGAGAGGGGAATATTAGGTAGTCTATTCAGTAGGAAGTGAAATGTGGATAACTTTTGGGATATATGATGGCGGGAGTCAGCAGGAATTACATGGTCTGTAGTGGTGGTTTTGCGATATAATTGAAACTCGAATCCTTTTTCCCTTTTAGTAACTGTAACGTCAAGAAAACTTAGTTTTCCTTCATTTTCTTTTTCACACGTAAACTTGATATTATTACACTGAGAATTTAAAACCGACAAAAAACTGTGCAGTTGTCTTACAGTGCCAGTCCATATTGCAAAGATGTCATCCACGTAGCGGACCCAGAAGTAAATGTTTTTTGTGTTAACTGAACTATTCATAAACAATTTATGTTCGAACTCGTCCATGAAAAGGTCGGCTAGGAGCGGTGACAAAGGTGACCCCATGGCTAAACCTTCTGTTTGTCTAAAATAATCACCATTAAATTTAAAATAGTTTTGCTCCACACACACTTTGGCAAGGGTCACTAGGTCACTGACGACGTTTGTGTCCGTCACTGTATTTGATAAAACTTTCTTTGCCACATTGACTGCTTCCATCGCCGGGATGTTGGTAAAGAGGTTCACCACATCAAAAGACACTAAAAAATATTTCGTGGTGGGGGGTTTTATTTTGGAAAGTTGCTCACAAAAAGCCACAGTATTCTTCACTCCATATCTTGGCTGGAAATTAGTCAACTCTCTAAATCTAAAATTCAGCACCGCCGCGAGTTTTCTGGACGGGGAATTCACATTGGAGATGACCGGTCGGATAGGAATGTTTACTTTATGCAATTTTGGGAGGTCGAAAAAGATGGGAGCTCTTGGATTCATAGTAGTTGCTTTGTAAATTTCGCTGGACTTCAGAAAAGTTGGAGTGGAGGAAAGCGATTTTTTCACAATTTCCTGGAATTTTTAGTGGGGTCCGATGAAAGCTTTACTATTTTGTTATTCTTAATGAAGGAGTGAGGAAAATCACACCAGTGATTTCATCCCCAAAATTCTACATCGTGAAGAAAAAGGGAGGAGGATGGACAAGAAGGAAGAGTTGGAGATCCGGAGAACAATGAAGAAACATCCTTTACTCAATGACATTCTGTTTGAAAACGTATCACCTCTCCTGGAAGCCTCCCTAGCAATAACAGAAAAACAGAACCTCTAACCCCTTCCCCCTAACTCCCATTGACTCCTAACCCGTACCTTTATTCCCATTAGCCATTGACTCAAATTATACCGACCAATGAAATTTTTCCCCTCTCTTAACCCACCTTCCAATCCCCCCCACTCACTAACGCTTGTCCTGGTGTTTCCTACCCTCTCCCACATTATTTCGTACCTACCCCCGTACTCCCCTCCCCGCCCCCTCTTCCCAAAACTCCCCCACTCTTTCCAGAAGAGGGTATATATACAATGATTGTGACTTTCAACTTTGTACCTGAGGATGACGCCGTAGCGTCGAAACTAGTCGTACCTGTAATAAAGTGGTGGATTGGAACAAAGTGTTTCTTTTTCATTTATTAAAATGAACTTCCACAAAGTTGAGGCTGAAACTATTGAACTAAAACCCTCCTTATTCCCCCGATCTCTATCCTTGCGATTTTAATTTTTTTCCTCAGCTAAAAGGACACCTCAAGGGTAGTCATTAGACCTCGGACGATGAGGTGAAGGCAAAAATTCGATAACAGCACTCTGTTTAACTCGCGTTGGCATAGTACTAGAACACATTGGTGTTCTAGTGCTATTTATTCTAGTTCATTAATTTATATATACCCTGCAGCTAGCCACCCTGGCGGTGGCTTGCTGCAGGGTATATAAAAATAAATAAAAATTAATCGCAACTTCATTATTTCCGTGTTGGCCTCCGTGTGTCCCCGAGGCTCCTCGTCGAACTCGTGCCCGCTTAGAAGAAGACTGAAGGTATGTGTTCACGAAAGGTTTTTCCTATAATTTCGAGGCTGTTTTAGTCCGGATTGAAGGTTGACATTCAAGTGAAAACTACCTTAGATAGCGCAACGCTCCTCCCAAAGTCCTCGCACTCCTCATCGATTGTTTTCAATCACTGATCATCCTGCTTCCCAAATAGTGAAACTCTTTCCAGTTCCCCTCCAGTCGTCAAGTGACCCAATTTAACCAATCATTTTTATTCTTCAAAACTTGCTGCCTTGCTGTACGGTGAAGCGGTCGAAAACAGCCGCGGAGATGAATTCTCCCAAGAAAAAAAATAAATCTACATTAAAAATCGCCAATCTTCCGACTGTTTCCGACTATGTAAAACAACTAAGGCGTTTAATAGAGAGAATCACCCGAAGATCCGGTATGGAGACGCTAAAGATTCGAAGATCGCTCGGTCGCCTCACCTGCCACTCCGTCTATTTCAGGTCGAGACGTGATATGATCCCCCGGAGGAGGGGGACAGAGAGAGAGAGAGACTGACTGCTCCGGGGCGGCCAGACTGCCCTCAGACGCCCGAAAACCAAAACGCGGTCTCCCAACCCTCTCCGCCGTTCCTCTCTCGTGTGTTCGTCCAACGCTTCCTGCCTTACGGCGGATCGGGGGAGGCGGGGAGATGGGGGGGGGGACGGGAGATCGCGAGGTCCTCCATAAAATGTAAGGGGAGGAATGCAATGAATCTCTCTCCAATCGCGCCGCGCCATGGCGATGAAGTGCAAAGGGGGGGGGGGGGGCAGGGTGTTGGAGGGAAGGCGCTTGGGATGAATCGTAGGACGCTTCGCGGTCGAGGGCCTTGGGAGACCGCAGAAGTGACACTCGGCACCCGCGATCGAGAGGACTGCCTGCCTCTATTCATATTTTTCCCAGGCCCGTCTAAAAAGCATTTCTGAGGCTTCGAAGTAAAGGAGCACGACCGGAGACAGGATGTAGCAAATCAAAACAGCATTTGATGATGTAACAATCAATTCTAAATTGTTTAAGTTTTTTTAGTAGACATTGTTCATTTTTTGTGTAAAAAATCAAAGCCCTGCTACTAATAACTTTTAAATTTAAATAGAGACTGATTTCACTGCGATAAGTGGCGCTTTCCGCTTCGGTGGTTACATAAGCGAAACCTTTTCTATAATAAACCCTGATGTGTAATTAGTGGAAAAAAGGGGTGATTACTGGAAAATCATAGTGTTGGCATATTTCATGATTAATATTGAACAATTTGTTCCAGAATTAGTCCTTACACCTAATTATGATATCACGAAACACTATATCCGAACGTATCATATGATGAATTCTATGGTCTCGGGCTCAACTTTGTGGAGGTTCATGTTCGTTTAAATGAATATACTTTGTAACTTCCACACAATTTTTATTCGTACTACCGGTTTCAACGCAACGGCGTCATCATCAGGTACAAACCTATTGAGGTTTGTACCTGATGATGACGCCGTTGCGTTGAAACCGGTAGTACGAATAAAAATTGTGTGGAAGTTACAAAGTATATTCATTTAAACGTATCATATGATAATTTGTTCAAAATGTAACGGGAAAAGTTACAAATAAATAGATTTATTTCAGATGCAATAATACTATACAATGCCTCTCAATATACTTCAAAGTACATCCCTTGAAGGTTTACACGCTTTTGTCAGCGACTTTTCCACGACTCAAACGCTCCCTAGATGGTGGAAGATCCTTAAGGGTACGCCTGCAAGCTTCTTTGACGGCACTTATGGTCCCAGGGTGGTGTCCTTTGAGGGAATAGGGAATCGTCCACTAGCGCCAATGGGGGACTGTCCAAGAAGTCGGAGTCTTCTTCAACGCGTTGCAGATGGTCTTTGCAAGCATACAGTCGACTCTGCTCTCTTGGTCGTTCGTCCAAAGACCTTCGGGAGGACGAGTTTAGCGTAGATCTTACGCATCGCAAAATTTTCAGTTATAATGATATGTGCACTGTCATCTTATCAATGCCAATATACGATTTGCGATCATGCGACCACACTTAACCGACGTTCTGAATTCAGCACTTCACGCGATGCACGTCGGGAAAAAACTGTTATTGGCACTTTTTATACAAAGCTTGTAAAGTTGGTGCTACCACGTTCAACATTCGCTATGCGTTATCTATTTCTTATTTAGTTGAATCAAAATTTGAGAAATATCTTTTGCCCCTTTGCAAATTTCCCTCAGAATTCATGCCTGTCTTAAAGTCATCATCGAGTTACCCTTTCTTGTAAGCGGTAACCTAACGGGTTCCAAGGCCATGGGGCTCAAATCGCGTTTCGAACGTGTTTTACTATTTTTCTTTACGTATATATAAATAAATAAATAAATAAATATATATATATATATATATATATATTCATTACGCGCGGCCTCGGAGCACTTAAAAAGCCATTACCGATTACTTCTGAGAATTATTATTATCATTGCCAAGTTGAGCCAAGTTGAGTTTGGACCATGATGAACAGCAACTTTTTATTTATCCGGTAAATAATTGATTACAGATGATACCATCGCCCCTTTTTTTGCGTAAAATTGAATTTTTTAGAGCGGAGAAATTGAGGGCGAGTTGGGTGCACGGTTATCAGAGAACTTGCTCTGGATAATATGATGAAAAAAACTCCAAAGTCACATAATTTTCCATTAATAACGGATGCTAAGCCTCCGAATAATCTTCCAGACAGAACCAAGGAAGACAGATAGGGGGACGCGGTTACGCATGCGCCAAGCATCAAGGAGATGTATATTTTTCGAGTTCAGTTGTCCCTTCCGTAACTTGCGTCATTGCACTTTTAGAAGAGCGGAGATGTGATCACGCCGGGGAATACAATTCACCGAAACGCCCACGGAGAAGTTTATTGTGTATCTAAAATTAAAACCGCATGAAGCAGTAACGGGAAGTTGGATGCAAGGATCGCCCCAGCATAAATAAAAATGCAGATTGGAATCATTTTAAGAATGAGAATAACATTTTGATAGGACAGCACATTTATCTATGAACTTAAATCAATTTTAACATGCCCCCCTTATTTACAGCTACTGACTAAAAACATAACACAAGGTCTGTCCCAAAAATAGGACTTATTTTTTCCCGGATAGACGGACGGATGGGTGGAGGTTTCTCTGGATGGGTTCGAGGGAAGAGAGTCTCAGGAAAGGCTGGAGGCCGTTGGCAGTTGGCTTCCAGCCTTTGCGGAGTGAGGATCGTTCGTTTGCGAAACCTCCATAACGTGACCTCGTTAAGCTCCGTCATGAGCCGGTTATTGGAACAGCGCCACCCCATCAAATGTTGCGTTAAACTGGGAAAAACTGGAAAAGAGACCCTTGACATGCTTAATGCAGCTTATGGTGATGATGCCATGGTAGCTTGGGTGTTTTTCGAGTGGCACAAGTTATTTCGGGAGGGTAGAGAAGATGTTGAAGACGCCGAACGTTCAGGACCTCAAAAAGGGACGAAAATATTAAAATCTTGGAAGAGGGAAGGCTTTGTTGGACAGGGATGGCAGAATAAGTGATCGCTTGGTTTCTGATAAACTTGGCATCCCTAAAAGTGATTTGGGTCGTCTTGTGACTGAAAACATGGGTATGAGAAAGGAGTGTGCGAAGTTGGTGCCGCGAGTGCTCTCGGACGAACAAAAGAAAACTCGCTCGCGTATCTGCAAAGAACCTCTCGACCATATGAGTGAGGATCCAAATTTTTGTGGACAATGCTCGACCAGACTTCATCCTCTTCCCCCGCCTCAAATCCCTCCTGAAAGGACGTCACCACGGCTCGGTGTAAGTATTACGACAGGTCGTGACGAGGGGCTTAGCAGCATTCCGGGCACAGCCTTCCAGAATCCGTACGAGGCATGGTAAACATTCAGGCAGCGGTTGGGGGACGCAGAAGGGTACTACTTTGAAGAGTGACTGTATGAATTCTGGCATCCAATTTTTTTTCAAATTGATATAGTCCTACTACTTTTGGGAAATATTTTGTAGAAAAGCGTGCCTACATAATTCGCACAAACACGCACTCGAGTGACACGTGTGCGTGTGTGTGTACATATACAGGGTGTGGTGCTATAATCCAGGCAATTTTCAATTCGAATTTCCCGCCATATCGTAGTTCCACTAGAGATCGCGATTGGCGTTCTTGAAAGCCAGGGGCATCTAGTAAACAGTCATAACCTTAAAATGGCCTAGAAGTTACGTACAAGTGCGGATTACAATCGAAATAGCCTCTATTATCGATAGTGTTCGCGCTAGGCGTTATATTTCGAAATATGTAGTTCGATTCTTCTACTACCCCAGATCAACTGTTTACGATATTGTGGCTAAGTATAATGCTTCGGAGAAGTCTGGGGAAGGTTTTCCTAACCCGGCGAGGAAATCTCATTCGAGGGAACGCGTCGGATGGCAGAGGAGGGCCTACGATACAAGTCGAACCCTATAAAGGTTCAAGACATGCTGTCTGAGGCTGCCAGAACAAAGCGGATCGCTCACTGCAACCTGCTATCGTGTTCTCCAAAAAATGAAGCTGCGGGGCGAATCAGATTCTATTCGGATGAAAAGCTTAATATATATATATATATATATATATATATATATATATATATATATATATATATATGCATATATGATGATATACATAAACATGTACACGTCACTCGTATTACGTAAGCACACGTCATGTGAAAACTTTTTAACGCTTGTTATCTGCTCGATTCCACCTTCACCACCATTCCTGTGTTTTCCCTTTATATGAGTTCCCATCCCTGTTTCTTATAGCTGCATCAATATGAAAGTATATACATATATAATATATATATATATATATATATATACTATATATATATATATATAACACTTTTTGAAAGTCTCACGGACGTGAATAATAATGTATAACACTTAGCACTAGTGGACACAGACAAAAACACAGAAACACACAAAAGACAACACACAAAAGAGACACAACACAAAAGAGACTCACTATTTTTCGAATATTCGGTGGTCGTTACCACTTTCACTGTCGTTATCACTCTCCCTTGATAAAGGCGGTAACGACCACCGAAAATTCGAAAAATAGTGAGTCTCTTTTTTGTGTGTTTCTGTGTTTTTGTCTGTGTCCACTAGTGCTAAGTGCTATACTATATATATATATATATATATATATATATATATATATATATATATATATATATATATATATATATATATATATATATATATATATATTTAAGGTAATCTACCGTTTAAGGTAGGTTTTTGGATGGACACAACTACCAAACAAATATTTTATTACTCCTAACAAAACAAAATCCATCATCCTACTCTATATCAGGTCCCTCTTCATCTCTGAGTACTTTCTTCCTCCCTTCATCCCGTCCAACATCCCTATCCTGTTCCTTCCCTTTCCTCTTTTGCCCAACATTCTACCCTCTATCACAGTCTTCAACATCCCACTGCCGGTCAATACCCCCTTCATCCACTTTTCCTGCCTCCACAGGATTTCTCCCAACAAACCCCTCTCTTCGCCCACCATACCAAGTACTTCCTCATTTGTTTTCTTCTCGGTCCATTTCACCTTCTCCATTCTTCTCCACACCCACATTTCAAAAGCCTCCAATCTACGTCTATCCTCCTGCTTCAATGACCACGTTTCCGCACCGTACATAGCTACGCTCCATATCAAAGTTTTTACGAGTCTTTTCTTAACATCCTTACTCAGAGTCCCCGTCATCAACTCCCTCCTCCTTGTACATATACGAGGGTCATCCGGAAAGTAGTACCCGTTCGTGAAATAAAGACACAAAAGTAAATATTAACAAACATAAAAAATTTTATTTGAAAGAGGATACTTTAAACTACTTCTCAACATAATCTCCAAGCAAATTAAGGCATTTGTCATAACGTGTGACAAGTTTCTGTATTCCTGCTGCATAGTCCTTCGCCGCCAGCTCATTGAGATACGCGAGGGACCCATCTTGCACAAATTTTTGCATAATGCAGATGGTGTTTAACAATTTCATGAACAATTGTTCGAGAAACATTGGGAAAATGCTCACAGATGTCATCAATTGTGACGCGCCGATCGTTCCTCACGAATTCGTCAACTGAGCTCACCAGTTGGTCTGTAATGACAGACGGTCTCCCCGAACGCTCATCGTCGTGTGTGTTCCCCCTCCCCATGTTGAAGTTGCGACACCACCGCCGAACAGACGACTCGTCCATTACATTGTCTCCATACACCTCCTTTAATTGGCGATGAATATCACATGGGCGAACGTTTCTTGCATTGAGGAATTTAATCACTGCCCTCACTTCACAACTGGCGGCGTTCTCAATTTTTTTAAACATTGTAAACAATCACAGTGTGTGTGTGTGTGTGTGTGTGTATATATATATATATATATATATATATATATATATATATATATATATATATATATATATATATATATATTCATATACATAAGTGGCTATTTCCTACGACAATAGAATTCCTGGAGTCCGCGTGGGTTCGCACAATCCGATGGAGTGTAGGCAAGCCGCGGCGCTATTTTCCTCTTAGCATTTCTCGCTTGGATCGTGGCAGCAAGTGACGTAAGAGCCTCAACAAGGGACACTTAATGAGAAGAAGAGAAGGAAACTCCATTCTTAGAAGCTCCCCTTCATCCTATGAGAATAGGAAACAATGTTGACATTTCCACGGTGACTCTGCACAGTGTTGGCTTGTTTCATCCGGTAACATCCATACGAGTATCTTTTTACTCAAGGATGACCCTCCAAAAAATGGATAAGGAAGTATTTTATTAGAACATGTGATTAAAAAAATTAGATCTGACGACATTTCTTTGTTCTCTCGCAAAGCATCTCCCGGAGTTGACAATTGTCCATCACAATGTAACAGTTTCAGAGTGTAGTAATCATTCGCCTTGACCGGGATTCGAACTCGGATCCCTCGATGTCCCCTAAAATTTCGGAGTTTAAGAGGACGCCTCGATAGTTTTACTGGCTAAAGCACATCGAGGGATCCGGGTTCGACTTCCGGCCAAGGCGAATGATTTTTACATTCTGAAATTGTTGCATTGTAATGCATATTAGCGGACGACTCTGTTAAAAGTTACTGTTGCGACATCTCCCGCAGTTTCTTGGAATAGTGAATTAGTTTTCAAATGGACTAGAGATGCCAAATCCCTTAGAATGTTTGTTCTCCCCATCTTTTCTGACGAGAATCAGTCAAGAAGGCCAAAAACCCCACTTTTCTAGTAATACTTTGGGAATCGTCCTCTCGACAGCTATGCCTACATCCTATCGCCAAAGGCATCGCACTTTTTACAAGAGACTATCGCTCACAGACACGCATAACTTCTCACCCACACGTGCCTCTTCATTTAATTTTGCAAATAACTAAGATCTATCTAGTTGAGGCATATAGTCTATGGTTACAACCTTTACAGCTTTACTGTCGAGTAATCACATGAAATTGGCAAAATTGGAATCAAACTTAATAATGTGCATAATGATGAATTTATGGAATAGTAGCCATTCCCCCCAGAACACTTACTGAATCAGGAACACCGAAATGGAATGTGTACACTCGATTAAATACCTAGGCGTTACGCTCACTCACGACCTCTCTTGGGTGAAAAACAATCGGGGAATAAGAGGACAAGCTAGCAAAAAATTAGCATTTATCACCAAATTTACCGGAGTGTTGGGAAAATGTGATGAAAAGGTCAAAGAGATATGTTATCTGTCGATGGTTATGCCTCGTTTAGAATATGCTGCAAGTATGTTATGGGATCCTCACGAAGTTGGATTGATTGCCGAATTGCATCGCTTGCAGCGCAGGGAAGCTAGATTTGTAAGAAGTTGTTTCGAGAACCTTAGTAGCGTTCCTAACACAGAGCGTTGGATTGCCTGTTGAAGATGGACGAAGGAGGCTCCGATATCCTCGCAGAAATGACGCAACCCCTGATTAATGCATTCCAAACCAGAGGTCCACGATCAATCCTCGCGACAAGGCTGCTGATCGTGAGGTCACAACATCAACACCCACTTCACTTCAGAGTTCGATTCAATAGCGTGGCCTCCCCCTCGAGCGAAGATGCAGCCGCAACTGAGCGAGAGTAGCCGTGCCCAGTGGAGGGAATTGCTTCTCATCCACCCGCCCGCTTCCGATTGGACGAGCAACCTTCCGATTGAACTCGTGTCTCGCAACCAATCTCTCCACAAATCGGACTAATCTTGTCCGCATTTGATCCAGTCCCTTGGTTCGACACTTTCTCCGATTAAGCCGAAACACCTGCCCCATATTCCGGATGAGAAGCAACGCCTCTCCTTTGCCTCCGACGAATGAAGAGCGTGCCCGAGAAGCGCCCGACACGAGTCCCTCGGGCTCAGATGCATAGAACCTGGCGGTTACATCCAGGGAATCACTCGCGGGGCAGCGTGGGCGGGAAGGGGGGTTGGAGGAGGGGAGGGGTGTGCGTCGAAAATGAGTTAAGGGCGGGGGGAGGGGGGACGTCCGCTTCAAGGTCGCCCCCAGCCGTCATCTAAGTTACAAGGACGAGTGTCCTCGGAGCTCAACCGGAGGTGCCGCTAGGGCAACCAACGGTGAAGGCATGCGGCCGCGTCGTGATTTAGCCCACAAAACACGAGATACGCCCTCCTAGGAGATGGGTCGCCCACTTCGAACTGCTGCTATATCTACGTTTAAACCACACTCCTCCAGCTAACGCTAGGACGCGCGGTAGGTGGAGTCAGGATGAGAGCCATGAATATGGAGAGGAAAAAAACCCTTTAAAAGGTTGAATTGGCTGTTTTTTACTGATCATTGCAGGTTTTTATGGGCCCTAGAGACCAGGATGGATCTCTTTACTTAGAAGATAAAACACTGCTGACGAAAAATGCTTGTGCATATCCAATATCTTGCCTTTACAATGGGTGAGACTCCGCGGATGTGCTTATATTGTTATTATTCATATAAACCTTGTTACAATTAGGCGATTATCCTGGTGGCAACGGTCAAGTCTGGTCAACGGTCACTCTAAAAATGCGCATACATACATACTTAAACAAGAAGAACAGATATGAGACAAAGTGCTCTTATATGTATGCAATGACACTTATATGGAGATTATCAACCGCACCTTTACCATCACTCAAGGACTAGGTTCACACCATACTTGCTACAACGCTCCGTCCATAACCACGCACTCCGTCCATAATCACGCACTCTTCAATTTCATACTTATACCGTTCAAAATCACGCACCGTTATCACACATCAATCACTTTTGCAATACAACTTCTAACTCCACCCACATCACATTCAAACAATATTTTAATAAGTGCATTAGTATAATAATCACTGATCAATCAAGTTTATCACTCAATGGATGTTTTACACTTTTTCTTAAAACACTTAAAATTGGATGGAAAGGGCTTAAACAAACCTCCAGGCAGCTGGTTCCATTCAACAATAATTCTATTTAAAAAAGATTATTTTTTCATATTTGTTTTTCATATTTTTATTTTAAAACTATAGTCGCTTTTTCTCTTAGAGTTTGGTTTTTGTGTCTCTTTCCATAAATCTTCCCACGCTTCGTCATTTTTAATAATTCTATGCATCGCGCCTAACCCACTTTTTTCTATAAGACTAGGGTAGTGCCCTTATTACTGAAATATTTACATAATATATTTAAACAGTAGTCCAAAGTGAAGTTTTCGCTGGACCCAAGGGCTAGGCAAGAGAAAAAACAACCCTTGGATCCATCCATCCGATCGGCTGTCTATCTACGTGCTTTCATCACAATTCACGGACTGCATATTATTTAGCTTGTATTATCCCTTCGACGTCACAAGTATTCTCGCAATAATATTTGCCATCTTTTTAGTCTTACCAAAAAACTTCTGTTACTCGCCATATGCGATGACAAATGATTTAAATATTGGTCACGTAAGTCACGCAACATAATTTATCGCCTTTTCAATAGCCTTTTCTGAGCGTTGAATCTTCGCGACCCCATGATCTCCCAACCGAAATTTGATAACGGAGAGGTGCTTTGTGCTCAGTCGCATTTCATTCATGAATATGGAAGCTTTCCATCAAAATCTATTCAATTCTACAGTTAATATTTATGCTCGCTGTACACTCCATATTTGTTTAACCAATTAGGAGGGCGAAAGAAACAGTGCTTGGTAAATTCCACTCCATCAAACCGAAACTTAGGTTATTGCGATCAAATCATCACTATGGAAAATATTAATAATTTGGAAAATAATATAGGAACTATGCAAAGAAGAATGAAAAATTAATAAAAATCCCCATTTTTTGAACCAGCGGACAATAGTTTTTACGTAACCGGAGCTCGAGATCCTTTGGAGACCCGGATGCTCTCCTTAGTATCGCCTGCCCGTCACCGGGTACCCGTTGGGAAGGTATTGAGCATTGATTTTCAACCGAGAATGGATTTGTTTACGTGCCCTTGAAACGCGAGAGTGGCCACAAAAGCCAGTGGCAATGGACTGCTGGGAGGGGGAAGGGTCTTAAGCTTACCGGAGGCGGTAGGCTTGGGAGCAAAATGGCCGAGGAATGACTGGCGAAAAGATTAAGGCCATTCATTCCCGTCCGCGAGATATTCCACCCCTCTAAATATTCATGGACACTGAGGACTCGCTCGCGGGGCACAATGGGGCTCGACTATACGTAGTCTGTCCAATAAATACACGAACTAAGGCCATAAAAACTTGATTTTGCAAAATTTAGTCTACATTGCTTTTGTCTCCTTCAAAGGACTCTCCATTCGTTGTTACTATGCACTCATTCCGTCTTCTTTTCCGCTGTTCAAAGCACCCTTGGAAGTCCTAAGAAGCTGGACTTTTTGGTTTTCTCGTCGCTTCTCCCTTTATTGTACCCACTTCTTCCCAGTGATGTCCCCTCGTCACATTTTTGCATTTTGGGAATAGGAATAGTCGCAGGGGGCGAGATCTGGCGAATAAGGAGGATTAACTAGGATGATGATCGAATGTTTTACCAGAAGCAAGCGAACAATCAATGCTGAATGTGCAGGTGCATTGTAATGGTGAAGGATCCATCCATCATGGTCGGTTAAAATAGCGTGCACTGTTGATTTTCCTAAATTCAGTTCGTCAGCTATCATTCGGACGGATTTTCGACGCTCGGTAAGGACAAGGGACCGCACACGATCAATGTTGTCGTCAACACAGGTGGTTGTAGGTCGTCCCGGCCTTGCATCACCCGCGGCGTCTTCTCGACCATCTTTAAAACGTTTAATTCACATGAAAACGAATGTTTTCTTCAGAGCATTATCGCCGTAAACAGCTGTCAACATTTCAGTAATTTCTTGATAACTTTTACCGCGCTTCACCATAAAACTTGATGTTGATTCGTTGCCCCAAATCCATTTTCGACAATCAGTAAAAATAAGGACAACAGAAACTAACATAACTGGTACCGTACGCACAGCTCGACGATCCGCCAATCAAAGACGGCTCATTGTGTCTCAGGCAACTAGCGCCGCTAGTGGACGGGGCTTATAGTTCGCCCCATGGCCGCCAGAGATTCATTTATGTCATTAATTAGCCCTTACATATGCCCATTATGAACCTTCATACTATCGGTCAATCCTTGCTAACTGCTTTACATTTTTCTCTTTCCCTGGCTGAAGAATGTACTTATATGCTGTTTGCAGTCCATTGCAGCGAATTTGATCATTAGACCAACATTATGTTTGCTTGCTGGAGAATTCTTTCACTTTAGAATATTCCCTATCTCTAATTATGCTTCGCGACAGAGCCTTTGTCAATGTTCTATGGCTGCCAGGACTCAATGACATGTAGGGAAAAATGTGTGTCACATATCGGGTCTCGTTTACAATCCTTAGTACGGATGATTTATGTATGCAGCTTGCACTAGTAAGAGAGTATATTACCGCAAATATTGAAGATTTATAAATATTACCAAAGGAACAAAATCTTTACCACTTGAGCAAGAATTTTGGAGACGGTGAATATGTATTCTATCATTTCTTCGGACCTAATCTACGATGCACTTTAACTTTTGCACATATTCCAACACAGGTCCACAATATCTCAAAAGCCGCCAATCTAGCATTTCCTCGTTTCTTTTCCTTTCTGACCATTTCAGCTTCTCCATCCTTTTCAACACCCACATTTCAAAAGCCTCCAATCTACGTCTATCCTACTGCTTCAATGACCACGTTTCCGCGCCGTACATAGCTACGCTCCATATCAAAGTTTTTACGAGCCTTATCTTAATATCCTTACTCAACGTCCCTGTCATCAACTCCCTTCTCCTTCTAAAAGCCTCGCTACTTCGACCGTGTTGGTAAAAACCACTTCCGGGATACGTAAACTGTTCTAGGGAGGTGTGAAACCCGACGTCGGTATTAGCCTGCTCTTAAAGAATAGTGCCAAGGGGTCCGCAGCGGAAGGTCTCATCCGACGGACGGCGTACTCACTCAAAAGGTGCTCTCCACAAAGCACCTGAAGAAAGGATCGGGATACCACAGAAATATATCTGCCGCCGCCGGGATTCGAAACAGGTTCCTCTGGATGGGAAGTCAGTAAGTAAGCCTAATACCTAAACTGTCCTAATTTTTGCCCTACAATATTAAGTTTAAGCTTAGCCTGTCTCCTTCTGGAAAATCGCTGAACCTTTGTTTTTTTTACGTTGATTCCCATCCCATATATATCGCTGTAAATTTACGATTCACTCAGCAATGCTTGCAACCCCTTGGCTGACGGACAAATTAGAGCGTGGTTATCAGCAAGCCCAAGTGATTTTGATGAATTCCCCACCGACGTTCATACCTATGTCCAGTTCTTCCCATGCCTCTTTCATCATTTCCTCCACATATATGTTGAACAGCACCGTGGATAATGGGCAACCCTGCCTTACACCTTTTCCTAACACTGCCCACCCGGACTCCCCGTTCCCCACCTGAGCAGTCCGAGACATGTACACATTGTGGATTAGCCTCCTGTCCCCCCTCTCAACTGCTATTTTAAAAATTCTCCCCAACTCATTCTTTTGAATGCCTTCTCTAAATCTACGAAACCGGCAAATACATCCTAATTGTATTTCACACAAATGAATCCTAATTGCAGTTCTCTGCAATAACAACTGAGCGACTCATTCGCGAAGTAGCCTTCGGCGGAATTCGTCGTCGCGGGACCCCCATCGACCATCTCGTTCCTCATGTTCAATATGAGGCTTTATTCGGCCGGTTTGTTGTTCACTAAATTGCTAGAATGTCTCGTTATTATTTGATTACCTCCGTCAATCATTTAAGATTAAAGCATCCGAGGATCAAAACGCTCGCTATTCCTCTTGATTTATTTTATTCCTCCTACGCCCACGGAACAGTCAGCTGCGAAGAAATTGATGAGAAATATGAATATTACGTTGCAATGGTTTTTGTTCACGTAAATTTTAAATTCCTAGTCATGAAATGATATTGTCCGGGTATTTTACTCAATGGGGATCATGGATCCCATTTTAATTAAGAGTTCCCATGGAGCTTTGCACGGCATCATTTGAAAGCAGGGGAAATATGTTTTGTGCGAATGTGTGTGTGTGTGCCTGTCATCACCAAGTATCTCAGAGGTATTTATTAAGGCAGATCAAAAGGATTCTTAAGCAGGCAAATCTCGTGAAATTGCGAAATTAAAATCGTTGGACGCAAACCTAGGGACGTTTATTGTTAAGAGTTGGGGGGGGTAATCATCATCCACCCTCGAAAACCCTGGAAAGGAGCTAATATCCATTCTGAAACCCTCTTAAAGATCCTGCTCATCTCTGATAAGCCGTCATCCGAAGGGGCCTCTCGTTTCTTTTTGCTGTTTCACAAAGACTTTTCTTCCCTGGCGAAAAGAAAGCTACTGGCGGAGTAATTAGCGGCTACTTTTGCACTCACGCACGCTCGACAAGCTTACGGATAAGCAACAGCATCGGAACCTCTTTCAAGATCCTTGTCTCAAAAAATCATTTAAAAGGCAAAGCGAGGAAAGATCAAAGTCCACTGCACCGATCTCCCGGACAACCTCTCTCACTCCACGTCGCCTCGGCGGTGTCTTCCGCTCGGGTTCTTTGTTTAATTCCCAAATGATTGTGTCAAAACGTGTTTTGCAACTTCCTTGGCGGAGACGTCCTTTTCCCAGAGGCGAAATTTAATAAATGTAAAAGACTGGCAAATTGAGAAAAACTAATGAGTGCATTGCAGAAAATAGGAATAGATTTAAGGGATAGGAGGCTAATCCGCAAACTGTACTCAGACTGCTCAGGTGTGAGTGGGGGACGGAGAATCCGGAAGTGTAAGGAAGAGGCGTAAGGCAGGGTTGCCCATTATCACCGTTGCTGTTCGACGTTGCGTTTGGACCAACACGGTCAAAGTAGTAGGGACGTAAGGAGGAGAATTGCGCTAAGCAAAGAGGCTTTCGCAAGGAGGGAGTTGATGACAGGGACGTTGAGTAAGGATATTAAGAAAAGACTCGTCATAACTTTGATATGGAGCGTAGCTATGTACGGCGCGGAAACGTGGTAATTGAAGCAGGAGGGTGGACGTAGATTGGAGGCTTTTGAAATGTGGGTGTGGAGAAGGATGGAGAAGGTGAAATGGTCAGAAAGGAAAAGAAACGAGGAAGTGCTAGGCATGGTGGACGAGGAGAGGGGATTGTTGGGAGAAATCCAAAGGAAGAGGCAGGAAAAATTGTTTTACTTATTTTTTGGTTCATATCCTGTACATATTCGATATAATTACAAAATAGACATCCTTCCAATTTATGCAAGAGATTTTTTAATCTATGATTTAACCTTCGCTCCGTGAGGGATTCCTCATCTAGCTTCTCCAATTGTTGTAATTTGCCGCTCAGTTTGTTATGACAACGTTTCGCAAATCTAGCTCCTCTACGCTACACACGATCTAACTCTGCGATCAATCCAACTTCATGAGGATCCCATTAGTTCTGCTCATGTAGACGCTTTCTGCATAATAGAATTGACATACAGTTTTTATCATTAATGTCCGTCACGGTTTTTTAATTCGCTCCCATTAGAGATTGTATACTTGGCAGTTTTCCCCTAAAATTATATGTAGAACCAGAATGATTTTGTGTTTTCATCTAAATATATATTACTGAGAATTTATGCTTGAAAATGGCTGGGCTCCACGGATTATACTAGTATTCATTGTTTATAGTCTTGACTTACTTCCTTCTGTTGAGTGGAAACAGAGAGAAAAGATTGGCGGAGGCTTTGGTGCAGAGGAGAGCTTTTTATTTTTTTTAAACTTGGTCCTGAAGGTTGGGTGTGTGCATTGAATGCGAGCATATTAGAAGCGGGGAAGTGTGAAGGAAATTAATGCCAGAATTGGGGCTTTGCTGTAGAGTAGAATGTCGGGTGGTGTTTTCTTAGGGGAAGGAAAATATTTATTTGGTTGTTGCGTCCATCCAAAAAACCTACCTTAACCGGTAGACTACTTAAAAACAAGAGAGGAGAGACAGCGACGAAGTGTGTCCAGGCGAAGGAGCGGACGATACGGGTGGTGGGGAATTGGATGTGATGGAAGGAGAGGGAAGTGGATGGATGAGACCTGGATGCGGTGGGATGTTGAAGGCCGTGACATGAGAGATGATGTAAGGTGAGGCGCGAGGAAATGAATTTGCATTTTGAACGACACGAAGATTCCGACGGTAGAAAATATAAGGGCCATAAGTAGAGCGAAAGAGTAGTTGAAAATGGTTTTTTCACTGACCTTTATTAGTCACTTGGATAGGCGTGGAGAAGGATGGAGAAGGTGAAATGGACAGAAAGGAAAAGAAACGAGGAAGTGCTTGATATGGTGGGCGAGGAGAGGGGATCGTGTGAGAAATCCTATGGAGGCAGGAAAAATGGATGAAGAGGGTATTGACGGGCAGCGGGATGTTGAAGACTGTAATAGAGGGGAGAATGTTGGGCAAACGAGGAAGGGGCAGGTGATAGGATAGGGATGTTGGAAGGAATTAAGGGGGGATGAAAGCGTGCCTGATTTCGGCACAATGACTGGGAGACATTGCATACTGGCAGCAATGAATAGCTAATGAATCTATACTCTAGGTCTGGTTGAAAATGAGCGAAGCCATACATACGAAGCAATTGAATCAATGCAGCACGATCCATGTTTCGCCTCAACTTCCGATGTGGCGAGCAGCTTATACATTCACTTGAGGTCGAAATTCAAATCGGCAAATGCCTTCGTCGATAGCGTGAATCGAGTGCTCAAAGTGCACGGCGTCAACTCGCAGGCGTCGAGGCAAACGCGCAGTCGACTCTCTCGCATTCCCTTTTCGCGAGAACCAGGGACTAGTCTTGTTATTTCACTCATTCCTTGACTCAATGCAGTTTCCTGAAATGGACCCAAAGCACTCGGATCGTGTGCACGCATACAATTGGGGTCTAAATTGGGATGATAAATGTCCCTCCACTGTCCACTTGGCTCCCTTTCCAACAATCTGATTCACGTTTCTTTGAAGCCGCATCCCCATGCACCACACATGTGTTTTCCCCAAGATGCGATGGGCAGCCCTCCGTGACGATTATACCCAAGCGATCTGCACGTGGGACATACATACATCATGCCATTACCGCCACGAGAGACTCGTGAATACTGGAATGACCGAATTTTAAATATTACCAGCACTTCATAGTAGTAGTAGTATTTAGGGAAGGTGACCGACAGCTGAGGTAATTTGCGCCCTTAGTGATGGACAGGGAAGGATGAAGGGTGGTGTGGAACCCGACGTAGGCATTAGACTACTCTTAACGAAAGGCGCCAAGGGGTCAGTAGCTTAACGTCCCATCCGACGGACGGCATACTCACTCAAAAGGTGCTCTCCACAAAGCACCTCAAGTGGGGAACGGGAAAGTATCTGCCGGCGCCGGGATTCGAACCCGGGCCCTCTGGGTGGGAAGCCAGCACGATAGCCAACGCAGCATCTCGATCCCAACCCATACTACATTCATGATGGACAAGTTTAATATCAGATGAAGGCTTGAGGAAAAAACTATGAAAGGAAGATTAGGAAATCAAGGAATTCGTCGCCTGAGCACGGGCATCTTCAAAATAAGGACGTGATGAGGACTTGGATACGGCAGAAATCACAAGAAAAAATAAACGCGCCGAAATATTTTGTGGCCTACGCCACGTTGCTCTCTTTTCATTTGGGAAAGTTTTTAGGAAACGAGAGAGGCCTGCAAAATCATGCAACAGCATACCGTGAATTGTCAAGAGCAGTAAAAGAATGACTTTACGTTTCCAGACCACGCCACCACTGTAATCAAGCCGAAGGTCAGTCAGACAGGCACCGCCAAGTTCTGGAACCGAGAACGTAACACGGGTTGGATGAAGGCCCAACGCCGGAGACTCTAGTCCAGAGACGATCTCTCATCAGGCATCAGATTATCCCGGCGCTCCGTCTACAGTTTCTAGTCAATACCATTCTTCCGGATCTTTCCATTCAAATTGCTCCCCTGTTGTCACTTTTTGGACACGAAATTGCATAAAGAATTACGTTAAAGGAGATTTGCACTAGCCGTTGTAATTCTCTCCGCATCGTGTCCGATCCGAAAAACATTTAAAAAAATAAATCAATCGATAATGTTTAATATTAGGTAGCTATTTCCAATCGGAGCGTGTACGTCTGATATAACTGCCCCATTCTTGGCCTGTCCCTCTATTCTAAAATAAAGGTGGTTGAACTGACACTAGCCAGCATACTACCTCTTCAAGATTTAATTCACAATTGGGTTGCAAATCCCACAATCTCAGCCAAATCTGAATCTAAATTCATTCGGGGTTATCATGATCTTTAAAATTAAAATGGTATATGTTTACTTTTCACGTTTCTTAAAATATCCCACGGCCATCGTAGGATAATATATTTGTCTACGTAACCTAGTCACTCTGGAGGGATTTGGCAGAAGGATGCTCATTATCGCGGTTCCAGGCCATCGCCACAACGTTGGAAGACAGTCCAATATCCTTCAATCCCACGCAATTATCAAAGTAAGATCTTTCAGGCTATGAAATGCATATTTGATGAGTTTGATTGTCATTCAACCGCACTAGCCAACGGTAGTTAACGGCATTCAAAAATGATGGATCATTTTTGGAGCGCTCTAGTCAATTAAATTACGAATTGCCCACGGTGGTGTCCGATGCCATTACAGATCCTGCCGAAGGAGATGCGTTGATTCGTGACAGCGAGTGGGTTGTCTTTGTCTTGGGCACCGAAGAGCGGAAGTTTTCAACGGTGGCGTTTTCAATTCCCCATCGTGATAAGAGTGACGTCGACAGCGCGAGCGTGCATCTCACGATTGTCGGCATTTGTGAGGCCCTTGTCTCGAGTGTTGTGAAACTAGAATCTTAATTTGCTAATGGCTACCAAATGACATTCAAATTTATTTCGTAAGAAGTTCACAAATTTCATTATTTCTAAAATTCTCGATCTCTTTTTCTCATTAAATATTATACACTCTCTTCTTATGCCTACTTATTTTCTTCCTTGAAATTCTTCGGCGCATTTTATATTTCAATGTAATCCAAAGGTGATATCTTTAATGAAATAACGGCATGCCGCCATTCCTTATTATCATCAATCATTTTAAACTCAAATTGATGCATTTTTTGACATTTAATGTCCGTGGTTTGTATTAAATTCATTAGGAATTTTTTCGGAAATATATTTTCATTTTTGATATTGCGACAATGCTTCAAATTTCTTCAAAGTGCATCCATTGAACGTCGACACACTTTCGCTAGCGGCTTTTCTGCGACTCGAAGTCTCCCAGGTAGGCGCATTCCGGAAGGTCCTTAAGGGTACGCCTGCAAGTTTCTTTGACGGCACTTATGGTCTCAGGGTGGTGTCCTTTTGGGGTGTAGTTCACTTTTGGGAATAAGGAATAGTGTTCTGGTGGCAAGTCGGGACTGTCCAAGAAGTCGGAATGTTCTTCAACGCGTTGCAGATGGTCTTCGCAAGCAGACAGACCGACACGACTCTGCTCTTGGTCGTCCGTCCAAAGACCTTCGGGAGGACGAGTTTAGCGTAGATCTTTCGCATCGCCAAATTTTAATTGATGATGTGTCTGTCTGTCTGTCATCTCATCAATGCCAATACACGATCTGCAATCATGCGCACCCTTGACCGACGGTCTGAATTCAGCACGGAAAATTTCGTAAAACATTGTTACCGATGCTTTTTATACAAACCTTCTATGCTCTACCCTTCGCAAATATATTTTATATGAGCCGTTAATACTCTAAGAAAACCGTGCAATTTATAACAATATATATCCATGATTGTTCCTCATTGCCTGAGCAGCAACACCTATTCCAAATTTATGATTCCCAAGAAACTATTCAGCTATTTAATATACCTATTCTTTTTCGCCCTGAGAAAATTCCCTCTCTCGCCTCTCGTAACCTAAAACTTCAACGTTAGGATAGCTGCCGTGATAATAATTCACTACAGCATTTAATGGAAAGCAGTTCCCTTCCTGAGCATCAAATACGCTCAGTGCCAATTATGGCTCCACTGATTACGCTTTGGAAGAAATTTTTTTCGATGTGAAATAAAAAACACAGAGATACCCTGACGAATGATCGTGAGGTGCCGAAATACAAAATTAATAACACCGGACAATGGAGGTCAGCGAGGGTGGCGTGGCCAACAGCGGGATTTCGCTGACCCAATTCAGCCGCGTATCGATGTTCAGAGTGCAGTGCAGGAATATCGATGCTGTCGTTGACGGAGGGACATCGAACTTGTCTCCCTCCCGACGAACGTGCGTCGGAGCGCTCGTTAACTTCCGTCCCTCCGACGCAAGCATTGCCCTCGGCGGCGCCAAAAGCACAGCGGGGGACTTCCTCCTGCCGCCCTGACCACGCTGCCGGGCGAACCGACCGATTCAATCGTCAATTCTTCCCTCCGATGAAAGACTTAGCATATCCACCGCTCGGATTGGCGGACTCCTCCCTCAGCTTCTCCCAGCTAGTCCCCCCCAATCCCCCCCCCCTACACGGTGCGGTGGAGGTCTCCTGCTGTTTACATTGTCATTAGCCGTAGTCTAACAGCTGCGTCTAATGGGAATCTAAGGGGAAACACTAGGATGGACCCTGGCAATACTCAATCATGCACCCAAGACCTGACAAGCACAACACAAAAAATCCTCAAACCCCATACAACATACGAAGGATGTCCAGAAAGTGACCTCCGTTTGCGTGTAGCGAGATAAGTAGCGGGGGGAGCCGAATATTTGCTGTATTGACACACACACACACACAGTAGGGCAGTACACCCCGAGCTGCAGAGTGTATGGAAGGCCACGCCGCTCGTCGTTTGTTTAGAGAAGCGAGTCAAAATGAACAATTCAATTGGAAATCCCAAGCAATGTAAAATCCGTTTAGTGATAAGGTTTATACTGGGAATAATCTTCAAAGCTACTGACATTCATCATCGGGAAATTTGTGCTGTACAGGGACTAAGTAATGAGTGACAGTGTTTTCCGTCAGTGATGTGGCTAGTTTAAGAGTGAACGGATGTCCAAGAACTGGCCACTCGTCCGTTCATCTGTCACGTGGCTTGGCCGACCACTGAAGTCCTCGTCTAGAGCATTGGTGCCGGGGCCATTTTAAAACATTCAAATGGCCACGGCACCTCACTCAGCCTTCACCCACTCATTATTCCACGTCCGTAGACATACTTCACAAAGTTGCCTATGAATATTGCAATTGGCTTGTGTTAGTTTTTTGCCAGTAAAAACCCAATCACAGATCGCACTTCACAACTCGCGGGTATTCTATTGCAGCGCAAATTTTTAACAGTTCGCAATATGAGCAAAGTACATAGAAGAACCACAGTCTGCACACCAGGATGGATACTGAGTGTAGGGACGATAAGACACTAAGATGGTGACTCTTGCCATACCCACCGCCGCGCTGGGTCGAAACGTAACTTGTTGCCTTGACAGCCCTCGTATTACAGTAACTCATTCCGTATCTCTGCTTAATACAGGTAATAATCTCTAAATAATAATATTTCTGCTTACTTTATATCTCTCTTTATCAATCCCGAGATCAAATCAGTTTTTGATAATTTTGATTAATACATGCTGACGTACTACTAACAACCCAACCCTCGATGTTTCACCACTCGTGCTGTGCATAGGTGATAGACAATTGACTAGACTACCTTGCCCTGTATAAAGGTCACCTGAGGCCACAGTAGGGAGACTTCTAATGCTTCTAGAAACTCATTCGAGAATCTTATTAAGCGATATCCTCATCCCAACTGTACTTATGAAAATTATTTATTTACAAGTTGGCTGTGATTTTAAATATAATGAGCGTACAAAATACGAATTCAGAAAATTAACTAATATAGCACACTTAACATACAAGTAATGAATAATGAATAAGAAATACTTGGTTTTTCCACACAAACTGTTTTGTGGAAAAACCAAGTATTTCTTATTCATTATGAATCGTTTCCACAAAGTGACGGCGGATACTATACAGTATAACATACAAGTATTTAGTTTTATACTTCTGTTGATAGGAATTCGATTACTCTCAGGTTTTACTATCAGATCACCAAGTTTCACGCCTTTTCCATTACATTTTGATTGCATTGATTATAAGGGATAGCGTTGTCTGGAGTAATCCCCGAACCAGCCACCTGGGAGGACCTTCCCAGGCGGTGCCAAAGGGAAGGCCGGGAGTTGCGCGAAGAGCGATGCTTTCTCCGAGTGCCCGACGACGGATTCCGTATCTCTCGGGCACTACGTACTTACTAACTGGTGGCGAAATGGAGTTGATGACTCATCCCCCCCTGTCCCTTCCTCATTCAATCAGCAGCCCTTCAATTTGAGGATCCTCTCGACCCTCCGTTTTCCCAGCATCCCATGCCAGCCATCTCTTTCGTTCCAAAGACGCGCGTCGTAACACCATTTAAACAAATTTCACTCACGGCGCAACGACAAAAATTGATGTTTTTTTTTGCTCGAGCGCTTCTTTGCGGTGAAAATTAAGGTAACTAGAAATCTCTGGGGCAGGTGAAAGTTTGTTTACTGTTAATAGTTACTTTCACTCTATGGACCCGATTTTTCCAAACCGAAATACGCAGGGATATCGACAATCGATGGTAAAGTACCGCGAAACGACCGAATAATGAGTAGCGTCCAAGAATAACCAACCGATCTTAATGTTACGCCATGCCATACTCATTGCAAATTGAATCGAATCCTACGCCAATTTTAACTAAAGTATTCAAGATACCAATTCCCTTTTAGGACACACTTGGGAAATGTTTTTCAATAATATACGTAATTTCCAAAACCTCTGAATATATTCGCCAAATTCTCATTGGAAAAGTATTTAAAACACCGTCGCAAGGTATCAGCATACTCGACATATTTGCGAATGAAACTCCAGACAACGACAATCGTGGGTGGCCCCGGTAGCGACGTAGTGACGTCCCAGCCCGCCGACCCTGAGTTCGCCGGTTCGATTCCTGCCTCGACGGGTTTTCCTCCTCCTAGCGCTTTGTTGCTTGTAATTTTCCTTGTTATTATAGTATTGTTAAAAATAATCCAAAGGCCAAAAAAGAAGGCTTTTGGATGAGCAACGAATAAAAAAATGAGGGCATTACGCTGGTGGCGTTAGCGACCCCGAGGCTACATCTGTTGAAATTAAAATTAGTATCACGAAATTGATGTAAGGAAATATTCCTGGCATGTTATATCAGTTCCGTAGGATGAACTTTAATGGACATCGGGATTAATTAAAACGCGAACAGTAATCATTCAGGATAGAAATACACAGCAATGGCGCGCATAACACTTGGAAAATGTTTTAAATATTGCTCTATGCATGACTGGATAGAGGTTTCTTTCAAGCAAGTTTTAATGAGATAATAAGGAAACAAGATGCTGATATGGTAAAGTTAGAGCCACCGTAAGGGGACAAAGAAAGGATGACCAACAATACAAAAAGACAGTGTTAAAAAGTTATATTTTAATAATGATTCCAGAATGTAAAATTGTAGAATTTCGAGTGTAAACGAAAAATATATTATGCGGAGCTCTTTCGCACATTTAAAAGCACAATGATATGCGAATATTTATATAGGACAACGAAAACTCATTTCGGTCTATTGCCAAGGAAATATGAGGGAAAGGTTAAACAGCACATTTTTTTAAACAAGAAAAAGGTGAAATTGTACCGAGAGCGTAAACAAGGCAAACATCTTATACCATTTCTTTCCGATTGCCCACCGCAAAAATATTACTGCATAAAACTAAATACATTAAAAAAACTACAGAACTCATTAGTGACAGATAGGAAGGAGTAAAACCAAAGCCTCAAGTGAAGAAACAATCCCCGCTATCCTTCATAGTAAAACTTACTGAAGACATCGCACCTTAGTTTATAAACGGTATTTTACAAGTCAATATGCGTAGAAGAAGGATCAATATCTCGAGTGCACGGATATATTTCGCCGATTTGCAGTATTTTTAGATGTAAAGAAAGCTTGCGAAACGGTCCCTTTCGAGAAATTGATATACAAGCTAAAATACTGTGACATTAATGAGAAAGTGGCCAACTGGATCAGGGATTTCTTGTCTACCCGAAAACAAAAAAGTAGTAAATGGCGTGAATTCAATTGCATCTGACGTAACTTCAGGTCTGCCACGAAGAAGTTTTCATAGGATCCCTACTACTCTTCATACAAATTGAAGACATACAGGTATGTTCTCACTCTAGAAGCAACCTTAGATTGTCAACCGGAGACACAATGACCTACACAGAAATAAGGACACCGGCAGATTGCGTGTGTGCAATGGCGTGCGGGGTTGCCCTATTTTAAGTCATTCATCATTTCCTTCTTTATTTCTACGTACATCTTACAAGCCTCCAAACCGTTTTAAGACCCCATGGAAGAAGAGGAATAGGCGGGTGGATCAAAGGAGATGAAGAACCAGATGGATTGGGCACACGATATGGGGATTGCGTAGATTGATGCAAATGCCCCTCGCGGGAGACCCGAGGAGAAATGCATCGGCATACAACTAAAGAGGTATTTAGGATACATGGTCTGTGCAATAAATGCGCGAACTGGCGTAATATGGCGGCCATGGCGCCGACTATAGACCCGCCCACTAGTGGCGCTACTTGCCTGAGACTCAATGAGCCGTCTGTGCTTGGCGGAACGTCGAGCTGTGCGTATGGTGCCAGTTATGTTCGTTTGTGTTGTCCTTGTTTTTACTGGTTGTCGAAAATGGAAATTAACGAAATCAATCAACATAAAGTTTTTGGCATAGTAAGGTAAGCGGTATCAAGAAATTACTGAAATGTTGACAGCTGTTTACGATGATAATGCTCTGTTAAGAAAACATCCGTGTCAAGTGGATTAGGCGTTTTAAAGATGGCCGACAAGACGCCACGGATGATGCAATGCCTTCAACCACTTGTGTTGATGACAACATTGATCGTGTGCGGTCCCTTGTCCTTACCGATTGTCGAAACACTGTCCGAATGATAGCTGATGAACTGTATTCAGGAGAATCAACAGTGCACACCATTTTAACCGGACATGATGGATGGATCCTTCACCATGACAATGCAACTGCATATTCAGCATTGATTGTTCGCCAGCTTCTGTCAAAAAATTCAATCAATTTAATCCTTGTTCATCCAACTTATACGCCAGATCTCGCCCCCTGCGACTTTTTCCCATTCGCAAAATGCAAAAATGCAATGAGGGGACGTATCACTGGAAAGATGTGGAAGACTCAATAAAGCAAGAAACGACGAGGAAACTTAAAAAGCCTAACTGCCGAGGACTTCCGAGGGTGCTTTAAACAATGGAAAAGAAGATGGAATAAGTGCATAGCAACTACGAATAGAGAGGGTACCTTGAAGGGGACAAAATCGATGTAGACTAAAGTTTGAAAAATAAAGTTTTTAATGGCTTCAGTTCGCGTATTTATTGGACAGAACTCGTAAAAGACCTAACGGGGCATAAGAGGATTGGTGATGGAGAGGGAAGAAGGCGACTTCAACCAATGTTCGGAGCGAAGGACCGATGGCGATGATGACATGAGAGAAGAAGTTATCGAGGAGACTCAACGAACGCAGAAGAAAGAGAATGGAACTGATATTCTGCCCTGTGCTTGGGTTCCTCTTTCTTTTTGCGATATGACTTACTGCTTCCATCACGTTCTCCATTCAGTAATCAATGCTTTCATGGACCCTCGTCGCTCACTCAAAGCAGTTACTTTTGGAATCCGCCTTCAAATCCCTCCGGGAAGAAATGCCGCTTTCTAATTCACGTACGGCGCGATTCCTAAAAGCGGACAAAGCATGTATTGCATGAAATGCATGCCAGCGAACGCGTCAAGCTTTCTCGGTTCCTCAGAGGCGTCCGTTGCCAGGGCCCTAATCCTCCGCCTACAGTGAGTGTTGACGTGCAGTCTCCCAGGACCACCGAGAGAATCCGTTCGATTTCCTGCCGCCATTCCCTTTCATTCGCGCCCATGCTCCCGAGCTATCCCTTGTCGCATCTGGGCGCGTGACGCAAGCGTGTCGAAAGTGCCCCCGCCCCCCGCGGTGGCATACGCACTCGCGAGAGCGCCGTTTCTTCGGTGGATCCCGGGCCGCGATGTGGGTCAGCGGCGCCCCTCTCTCCGCGCCTCCGCCCCCTCGAACAATGCGCACGCGATTCGAAAGCGAAAGGGGTGCGGGGGATTGCCGGATGGGGAGGAGGGCGACGAGGGAAGTGGGAGAGGGGGCGCCGCAGATTCACGAGGATAGGTATATCGCTACTTAGTGTACGGCCGGACATGGCACGGATGGGAATATCTGCCATATGCTGCTGCACTGCACTAGCTGCACTCATGCTGCTGGCTCTCCATCGCTTGCGAGACATTGCGGGGTATGTTCTGCGAGATGCGATGTCAACATTCCCAATAGTTGTAAAACCCTCAAAAAAACAACCCCACCAAAAAATTATATGAATCCCACTTTCGAGATATGAAGTTTTAAAACGAAGGCCTCCGAAGAGGAGGCGTTTGGCAGTTTTCGTCTGGGCACGGGAAATTAATGGAATTAAAGGATTTAAATTGAATGCATAAAGGATTGCATTCGGAATAAGGTCTTTTTTTAAGCAGTTTGAGCAATTGTACCGAATATTTTTCATCATTACCATCGGTGATTGAGCGCGGAAAGAAACGATTCCATATTGCCATGCAACATGAGTCCATTCCTCTGAATTCCTCATTGCGACCTCTTCACTTTAGAAAGAAGGACATCAGAGAGATATAAAAGACATGGGGAAGAACATATAAAAAAAGATTGTCGAAGACGGCGGAGGCGAATGGACCCGAAATGTAATCCATGAGGACAGAGGATGATGAACATCGGTTGAGGCCTTTGAGAAGTGAGTGTGTGTTTTGAGAAGGAGAAAAGAATGAGGAGTAATAATAATGAAGAAGTTTATGATGAATAAGACGGAAAGAGATGAAAAAGTTCCAGGTAGAATGTAAAGGAGGAGGGAAGCGAGGGGGAGGAAATGTGGGAAATGGGATTCTGGATTTCGTGAGAGACGTGGAAGGGAGATGCGAAGAGGCGAAGACGGCGGAAGAAAATGGCTTTCGAAACGGCTCGAAGGCAGGGAATGGGTACTTGGAAACGGTGAAGGAAATGATGAAGGGCTGAAAATCCACCTGATTTCCACCACGAAACTTGGTATATAATTGCCGTTAGGAATCCTTCTTCAACAAGTACCTCTCGTACCTCGGCGAGATAATTGCAATTATTTTCGTAGCAATTTAATGAATGAATACACCACGCATCCCTCTCTGTTTGGCGACTCGTTCGAAAATTTAATTCTTCCGCGTTGGATCTGAAATACTGTCGAAGTGATGAGAAGATGGGGAGTATGTATTTTTAATGCTGATAACCTGTTTGCATAAAACGGTATGTCACGATGAAATTTTTGGAGGAAAATGAAGCACCATCATACGTCACAACAAAGTCTCAAACCTCCCAATTTGAAATGCGATGTTATATGCATATCTTGTTGGGATAGATATGCGAGGTGATGTACAGCCTCCCTTTCCCACTTGTATACGAGGATCAATCAATGACTAAAGAGACAATCGCTCTCATTTTGAATCTATTCCATGAATCTCTACGATTTTTTAAGAGGTGTTAGTCGCCAACCTTGGGATGAGATCTAATTAGTTCTTTGCTCATTTAATGTCAACATAACCTCAAAATAATTAGTTCACCTTGATTGGCTCACTAGAAAATTGCATCGGGAGAGTTGGTGTGTTTTCATTGGATACACTGTATTTTGGTTTCAGGATCTTAGTCAGCTAAGTTCTTATAGTTTCGCTCGCGGCCTTCGATATCCATTTTACGATATATTCTCATTTTTTGCCCCCGTCTCTCGTCCCTCACTCATAATTTTTCCTACTGTCAGCTGAAAGCCCTTCTATTTTTTTCTATTCTTAATCTATTTTCACAGTTTGCTCCCCTTGAACCTGACGTTACACTTCATTGTTTGCTAAATTATGATCTGAGTCTGCTCCCAGGAAATTGCAAACTAATCACGCTGTTTCCCAATCTGAGCCTAACCATGACTTATTCTAAATGATATGTTTCTGAACCCCTGGGCGTTGCCCATGTACAACTACGCCTATTGTGGCGCTTGAACCAAGTGCCCGTTATGATTGAGCTCCTGCAGAACTCCATTGCTTTCTCCCGTCGGTATAATCCTTGTTCCGAAGCCGTATTCCTTTCGTCACTAAGCATCTCTTCTTTCGCTTACCCACGTCGCGCTCGAACCCACATCACCAACAAACTTCCGTCTCCAGAAACAGACGCGATTACGTCCTCTGACTGATCGTATGCCCTGTAGACTTAATTCTTTCTATTATTGCTTGTTGGTAAGTAAACTTGAAGGTTTTCTATTGCCTCTAAAATTACGAGGGCAGTCCAGAGAGTAACTTAAGTTTCGACCTAGCGCGGCTAGAGTCCCCATCATGGTGTTTTATCGTCCCTGCACTCAGTATATCATCCGGCAGACTGTGGTTCTTCTACTCTGCTCACCCTGCGAACTGTTGAAATGTGCGCTGCAATAGAATATCCCGCGAATCGTGAAGTGCGATCTGTGATTAGGTTTTTACTGGGAAAAAAAACTACCGCAAGCCAATTGAAATTCATAGGCAACGTTTTGAAATGTGTGCGGAGGTGGAGTAATGAGTGAAGGCGGAGTGAGGCAGTGGTGCATTCAGTTTTAAAATGGCCACAGCACCAATTTCCACGAGGAGCACCGCAGTGATCGGCTAAGCCTTGCGACAGATGAGCTGACGGACGGCCAGTTCGCGGACATCATGGACATTTGTCCGTTCTCTCTTAAAGTAACAACACCACTGACGCACAATAATGCCACTCATTACATTCGGTCCGCGTACAGCACAAGTTTCCCCATGAATGTCAGCAGCTTTGAAGATTATTGCCAGTAAAAGTGTTATCACTAAACTGATTTTACATTTGGCGGGATTTACAATTGAATTGTTCATTTTGAGTCGCTACTGTAAACAAATGACAGGTCTCCCAAACGCGGTCTTCCAAACACTGCAGCACGAGGCGTACTGCCATAGTGTGTGTGTGTTTCAATACAACAAACATTCGGCTTCCCCCACTACTTCGTTCGATACACGCAGACGGAGGTTATTTTCTGGACAGCCCTTGTCTTTGACAGGATTTTGTGTTTTGTGGCAACAGGCATCACTCGGCAAGCTACTATATGCAAGTAAGACACAATGAGAGTTTGTGTGATTGGTGTCTTGGACCCCATTCAGTAGATGGATACAAATGAACAGTGGTCAAACAGGCGTTTCCATTTATCTGGGTTTTTTGTTTGAAGCCATAGTTCAGGCATACATTTCAGTTCGCATAAAATAACATTCAGGAAAGCATGGGAGTCCATCAGCTAATGGCGACACATTCTGAAATCTTCACAAGGAGAAGGAGAGACCTATGAAGACTACTATAGAACTCGTTAACGCTAGGAGAGGGACGGTTTCGCAAAATAAGCACAGAGGAAAATGTAAGTCCTAAAACGCAATGAAATCAGTGCGTCCATCGATTTGGATACTCCACCGTTGTCACCGCAATGCTTAGAAAAGTACGCACTGAGTATTAAGAGACGGCGCGAAAATCTTCCCAATTTCCACCGTGGAAGTACGCCAAAAAATACTGGCCTTGGAGGCCGCGACGGCTGTGTGCGTCACGGTGGCAAAATTTGAACGCAGAATAAATTCAGGACTCGGAATATGAGCGCTCAACGTTCTCCTCTGAGTAACACCATGTTTGAGTAATTAGGCTCTTTGAATTCGTGGACGGCTATTATTTGCATTGAAGTCAGCCACGGCGGAAATGTCAAAGAACTGTCGATGAACGTGAATTTTACAGGAAGCTAGTTTCAACGTTAAACAACTTTTCAAAATAATGAAAATATCAACAGAGTGAACAACTATTTAAAAGTTTTCAGAAATCGATTCCTTTCCAAAGTGTTCCTTGGGTGTTTGCATCGGCATAGTCTTACCTCAAACGCTTCGACCGCGGCGTTAGCCATTAAAACATGCTTGAGAAGGCACTGGAGCACATGGCATCTCTATACCCAGGCAACTCTACAGCGCTTTTGATGATCGCATTACAAAACCGGGGATTTGAGCATTTTTTTATCATTTCATTATGATATTTTTGAGATTTCAACACTTGTTTATTATTGTTTATTTTTCAAAGTTGAAGTATGTATTACTCTGAACATATTAATGACATGTAAAAAAAGACATTGTCTTTTAGGCAATCATTAGGTTTTTTCGCTTTAAAAAGTATTATTTTTTCTGATGTTACGTAAAATATAGTAATTAATTAAATCACCTCTCCTAAACATAAACATTGTATTGTACGGATTACAAATTTCTAAGCAGCAAAATTGATAAATTAAAAAAGTGTTATACGGGGGTAGGCTGTAAAATAATTCACACATGCTTGTGGAGCGCGATCAAAAACAAATGGAGAGATCGGGCAAAAAGTACATTTAAATACAATTTCTAAGTTTCAAAATCATATATTTTTTTTCAACATAGTCACCGATTAGGCTAACACATTTATCCCAACGTGTAATAAGTTTTTTCATTCCATTGCTGAAAAACTCTTTCGACTTTTCTCGAATCCAGGACTTGACAGCTGCCTTCACCTCATCGTCCGAGGTGTAATGATTACCCTCGAGGTCTCTTTTGAGTTGAGAAAAAAAAATAAAAATCGCTAGGCGCAAGATCGGGGGAATAAGGAGGGTTTTGTTTGTTCTCGTCTGTGAGACGGCGTGGTACCCATCGTGGACAGAATTAACGATATCCCAATTGTTCAATAATGAAGCCGACACGTTCCTTGGATATTCCAATATGGTTTGCGATACGCTTTTGAGTGATTCGCCAATCATTTTGAATCAAATCTTCGACGAGTTTGCGATGTTTATCGTCTGTGGCAGTGATCGGACGTCCGCTACGTTTTTCATCAACAATTATGGCTTTTCCAGGCTCGAAACCACGACATTTTACTACCCAACGATTTACAGTACACCTTTTGACAGTATTGTAACCATAAACAGCCTTTAAACGACGATTAATTCCAGTAGGAGTCACTTTTTAATTCACGCTGTTTAACTCGCGTTGAAATAGCACTAGAATACGTCTCAATTCTTCCGCTTCTCCAAATTCACTGGATGATGGTAACGACCTCAAACCTGCGCATGCGTGTTAAGGGGGAATGTTACTTCCACCTGCTACCAGGAGTGCCTCTAAAGGTCATTTTGTTTGTGGTCTACAAGAATTTGTGCATTCTTTTTGCATCCTGCCCTCGTATTTAAATCGCGTATTCAAGAGGGGTGACGGCGAGGTAGGTCAATAAGTACTCAAGGACCTCATTGTTAATTCTGATACTGGCCACGGGGTTCGCGTTTCAGTACCCGGATTATGTCATTGGACAACCCCAATTAAATATCCAAGAAGTGCATTAGTCTGGCTCTCAGAACCTCGCGGGAACGTTATAAAAGAGATTTGTTACTTATACTTGTGACTTTTCACGCAGGGTTTCCCATAAAAATAGACGTTTCAGGCGTGATATGGCGGAATATCATGATTAATTAATGATTGGCAATTTTCCATAAAATAAAATTTAATGCGACCGGTTTAAATGTAACTACATCATCCTCAAGCCAATCATCATCTCCTGACGATGATATAGTTACATGGAAACCGGTCGCATTAAATTTTATTTTTGGAAAATTGCCAATTATGAATTAATCAGGGTTTCTCAGTTTTTCGTCACTTCCAACATGTGTTTCATTATGACTAATTCTCATCCCATACTTATCACACTGTGTCATCAATGCTCTAACAAATGATTAATGATTGAATATGACTAATGCTAGATCGTCCGCAAATCTATCTGATTTGAAGAGTTGCCATGCACTTCCACTTCGCCCTCCAGCGTCTCCCTCGCCTCACCCACCATTTCCTTCGCTTATTCGGAAATATTTTGAAGAGAGGCTGGGTGCCAGGGAGTATCCCCGCCTCACTCTACGCACACCTCAACTCGAATATTCGTTCTCCATCGACCAAAGCTAAATTTACCAAATAGTTCATCTATGTATTCTTTTCTATCTCGTCAAAGCACCCTCTTCTTCCACGATCACTATTTTACCCGTTGTATCTTTAATAGTTTGAACGAAATTAATTTTCTTACATCCTGGCAGTGTCTTCACCATCCCTAGAGCGTGTCCGTTTCACTCTGACCCAGTGAACTCTCCATGCCCTCGCATGCCCACCACGTTCCTTTGCCCTATCAATATTTCGTCTTGGTTTATTGTTTAACCCCTTTGTACTTTCTTCGCTAAATCTTGGTTTCGCGGGACTGCATTTTCCTCTCAAATCCTCCTACGTACCATATCTTCAGTAATCTCTGACTTCTTAGCCCTTTCTTCTAAGTACCACTTCTTAAATCATAAAAATTGGTTCATGCACCATAACTTTTACCTCAATAGAAATATTCTTATCTTTCTTCTACTTAAAAAATTCATTTTAGAGAGTTCTAGAGAAGATTTAGGGGAAGGGGAGAGGCATGTACGTGGTCTGTGCAATAAATTCGTTAACTGGTGCACTCTGGCGGCCATGACGCAGACTAAAACCCCGTCCACTTGCGGCGCTAGTTCCCGAATACCCAATGAGCAGACGTCTGTGCTTGGCGGATCGTCGAGCTGTGCGTATGGTGCCAGTTATGTTGGCTTCTGTTATCCTTGTTTTTATTGTTTGTCGGAAATGGAAATTGACCCAATCACGGAGCAACGAATCGACGACAACTTTATTGGTGAAGTACGGTAAATGTTATCAAGATATTATTGAAATGTTGACAACTGTTGACGCTGATAATGCTCTGGAGAAAACATCCGTTTTCAAGCGGATTAAGCGTTTTAATGATGGCTGACAAGACGCCGCGGATTATGCAAGGCCGGTACGACCTTCAATCACCTATGTTGACGACAACATTGATCGTGTGCGGTACCTTGTCCTTACCGATCGTCGAAAAACTGACCGAAAGATAGCTAACGAACTGAATTTAGGAAAATCAACAGTGCACACAATTTTAAACGACCATGATGTACATACTATTTTAACCGAACGTTTAGGTTTTGAAAAATGTGTGAAAAATCGAACACATTCAGCATTGATTGTTCGCCAGTTTCTGGCAAAAAATTCGATCACCATCCTTGATCATCATCCTCACTAACCAGATCTCGCCGCCTGCGACTTTTTCGTATTCCTAAAATGCAAATATTTGACGAAGGGACATCACTCGGAAGATGTGGACACAATTAAGCAAGAAACCACGAGGGAACTAAAAGGCTCAACTTCCGAGGACTTCCAAGGGTTCCAAGACTTCCAAAGGTAAACAGTGGAAAAGAAGATGGAATTAGTGCATAGAAACCAATTGAGAGTACTTTGAATTGGACAAAATCGACGTGGACTACATTTGTCAAAATAAAGTTTTAATGGCCTCAGTTTGCGTATTTAATATCTACGTAGATGGGACAGTGAGGAATATAAAAGCGAAATGGGTGAGCCATTTTTTTAAAAGGAGACGTTTTGTTGTGAATATCTTGATCGGGGGCGTGATTTAGGCACAGAAGGAAAGCAGGAGGAGTCAAACAATTTAAGATGATGAATCACCGAAGAAGGGGAATGTTCTAAGATGAAATTAGGAGGGCGGCAGAATGAAATAGAAGAAAATGGCGCATGGAGACCTGGCTTAGGAAATTAGACAACCTACGATAATGACGAAAGGGTAATCGCGCACTGCAAAAGCACAAGGAAGTAAACTGTGATTTCTAAAACCAAAAATCACCCAGCATTTTCACTCAAATTAATTTATGAAAAACAATTTAAACTTTTTCAGTCCCAACTGAAAGAATTATTCTTGTGAAATACATGGAAAAAGTTATTCACACGACCCCTGAATTAGCGTAGAAACATTTTCTGGAAAATAAAGAGGTTTTATAAAGCTGATTAAAAATTTAATGATAAAATTTTAGCACCAAAAACCATTCATCGCGAAATTATGTAAAGCAAACCTAAGTATGTTACAACCTCTATCGAAATATAATTGGCAAATTAAGAAATGAAAATATACGAGACTAAATGTAATAGTCACTGCATGTCAAAATGAGAACTAAGTACAAAGGGGACGACACTAAATGTAACTTTCCATGATGATTTTCGACATAGTATTCTATATAGAAATTCTACAATGACGAACAAATATATAAAAACACAGATCTATATTTTTTAAATACTAAAACACAACGAGAGGACACTCATACTATATATAGTTTTGATGTTTCAACGGCACGACGGACGATTCTGATGACGACGGCGTCGTCTTCAGAATCAGTCCCTTCTTTGTGTTTCTATGTGTTTAAAATGTATATCTATGTTTACATATATATATATATATATATACACATTCAAACACGAAATCCCGCCAAACGGCGAATAAATACTCATATATACAGAAACATATAAAAGGAAAAGGGATAGGAACACGTATAAAGGACGAACACAATAGAGGTGGGGAAGGCGGAATCGAACGGATCACAAGAGTAAAAATATTTCCTCAACCGGGACTCGAACACCGGATCTTTCCACTTGCCGGGCGGATGCTCTTAACCACTTGAGCTATGGTTCAATTTAGTTTTATTCGGTCTAGTATGTTACACTGCTAGTGTTTACATTGTACACATTGTCAGCTTACAGATTATGGTTACAGAGTATTTTTTTTCCTACTATGGTTACACACTTACATAGACATAAATTCATATACATTGCATTAAACAATTGTGACCATGAACAATACTGTTGAAGGAAATACTAAAGGCAGGGTTCACAAAATATAGAAGGAAATATTTGGATTAGCAACGGAACATTAGATTTGGTTGGGATTATTGAGAGCTTTGAAGCACAGTTATTCAGAAAAACAACTTTTTAACCACGGACGAAGTGTGTCCGGTACCGGGGGCAGCCACATCCGTTCCACCAATGCTTGCATGCCTTTAGCGGAGTGTTTATTCGCGGTTCTCATCTGTGTGAATTCCACGATTAGGGTGGTCATTATGAAGGATTTAAAGCTCGGAAAGAGCCGAAAGTTCAAGGTGATCAGATTCATGTCGGTAATGGCACCACCACCGAACACGTCCCAGGTTTTATAGATCTTTTTTAGAGCTTCCCATTCTCTGATTTTATCGTTGCATCCAAGGATGAGATGCGCGACGTTGTCTATTCGACCGCATGACGGACAAAGGGGCGAATCGGCTAGCCGAAGGTGGTGCCTCACTTCCCTCGTCATGACTGTGTTCGCGATTAGGTTAAACATTCCACTACGTGCCTCATCGTTCGCCCTGCTGGTCGCCCAGTTTTTCCAAGAAATCGTTCTTTTCGATGTATTTTGTTGCTGCTCGGTAAGCGCTCTGACATACAGGGTCTTCACTCGAATTGCTTCTCCATCTCGCAGGAGAGAAGCGACTTTTTTCGTTTCATCAAATGCCCTCCGGTGGCATACGTCGCGCGCGAGTTCCTGCCACGCGTCCTTGAGGAGTGCCTTGCGCCACGCGTCGTCACCGCCGAGGATGCGCAGGCTAAGCTTCGCATAGACAACCTTCGCCTTTAGAGCTGTATCGGTTAAATTGAGACCACCCTGCTCGAACGGGCCATAGAGCTGGTTTCGGGACACTTTCTTTACGTAGCCATTCCAGATCATTTGGTTGGACACTCTAATAAAGTATGCGTTGTATTTAGTGGGTAAGGGCCATAGATGGGCCACATACCATATCCTTGGGAAGACAATCTGGTTGAGGAGGCGGACGCGGGTCACGATCGGGAGGGAAGGGAGTGAAAGCTTTCCAACACTCCATTTTACATGATGGTCAATAATTCCCCAGTTTCGCTCAATCGTGGGAGCCAACTCCCTCTCCCACCAGAACCCCAAGATTTTGAGCGAGGGCGCTTCTGACCAACCGATGGAGGTCGAGGGCCGGTCGCCCTTCAGCAGCAAAAACCCGGATTTCCGGTTATTGAGGAAGATACCACCCTGCTCGTATGACGTTAATATGTCGTGGGCTAGGGCCATGTGGGACGGGTCGTCTACGAAGAGCGTTATGTCGTCAGCGTATGCGACGCCCAGGCAGACGGCGCCGTGACGACGTACCCCGATTCCACTGCTCTGTAGTCGTCTGAGTATGGGGTCTAAGGCAAGGGCGAACAGCAGCATTGACAGTGGGCAGCCCTGCCGAACGGAGTTACTGACGGGGATGGGCGGCGATGTGGCATTGTTTATCCTAATTATAGAGTATGTTCCGTTATACATCGTTGATACGGCACGAATGAAGTACTCGGGGAAGGCCATCTTCTTGAGCACGGTGAGAATCCATTCGATCCGGACCAGGTCAAATGCTTTCTCAAGATCGATAGCCACCAGTGATAAAAAACGATCGCCATACAAGGGGGCGGAAAAAATGATGTCGCGAATTAAAAGTGCTGCATCGAAAATGTTTCGCGTTTTCGACACGGCGTACTGGGATGGAGAGAGGACGATGTCGGCAGCAGCCGTCATTCTACATCGTAGGACGTGCGCCAATATTTTATAGTCTGCGTTTAAAAGGGCGATTGGCCTGAAGTCGTTGAACGACTTTGGCCGCGTCTTCTTTGGTATAAGCGTTATCACGGCGGTCCTCTGACTTGCAGTCAGAGAGCCGCTAGCTAAAATGCAGTTAAAAAGGTGGGTTAAAATAGGTTTTAAAACATCCCAGTACGCTAGATAAAATTCAAAGGGTAGGCCGTCCAAGCCGGGTGCTTTGCCCTTCGGGAACATGGAGGAGACGCAGTCCAGTTCGTCTGAACTTATGTCTCGACAAAAATCGTCTTTTTGATCTGTGGGAAGCGTAGGGAGAGGGGGGAGAGGGGGTGCGTCTCCCTCCTTCCATGGAGGATACCTGTTAAAGGTGTTTTGAAAGTGCCGGCCCGCTTCCTTAAGGAGGTTGGTGTCACCGGCGGCAGATTCTCTGACAGGGATTCTGTCTATATCGGAGCCAGAGTTGGATTTCATCCAGCGCCGAAGCTCAGATAGCGTTAGGGGGCCCCCTTTATCCGTGTCCAGTTCTTTTTGCCACTGTTGGGGAGCGTATTTTTGGAGCTCGTGGCCAAGGATAATTTTTTTTAGGGACGACACTTGGGCGTGGAAACCCTCCGGCGCCACATCCTTACGCAGGAGCTCTTCCAGCGCTCGGCGGTAGAAGGAGATGGTGTAGTTCTTTTCCCTACGCCACTCGAAAGTTTGCCTTTTGATGTGGGTGACAATGCGGGGTTTGAAAACCTCGTCCCACCATAGAGCGAGGTTTGCACCGGGGCGGAGTGCCGCGATCAGTGCACACACCCGGGTGCGGATAGAATCACGACGAGTCGCGTCCTCCAACACGCGGAGGTCCATGCGCCACACGGAGCCGCAGCGGTGGACGTGCGCGCCCGGGGTTGTGTCCGGGCACGTAACTCTCATGATCACTGCGCAGTGATCAGAGAAGGACACCGGGAGGGTGTCCACTGTCTGGACATCATTCTTTAGGGATGTCGAGACGAAGAGGTAGTCAATCCGCGTCCGAGAGTTAGGCCCTGATCGCGTGAAAGGGGCGGGACCGGCGCAATAAGAACGCACTGCGTCAATCGCTCCAATGGAGTCGAGCATCAGTGAGAGCGCCCGGCTTGGATAGTATGTCACGTTATCCCTGTTCGAGGCACTATCCTCTCGGCGGTAGATAGTGTTAAAATCTCCGCCCAATATGGCCTTCCCCGAGAAGGAATACAGGTAGGGGAGGAGAAGTTCATTGAAATATGTTTCGCGCTCTGCCCTCGCGCGCTCACCGGAGGGAGCGTAAAGGTTTGTGATATGGATACCATTCACGATAACGGACGTTATTCGGCCCGAGGGGTGGCGGCGAACATGAGAGAACGGAATGCCATTTCGGACTAGGGTGGTGGTGCCAGAATGACTTTCGGCGAAATTGCCGATAGCCTGAAAGATGTTCGCATCCCAGACTATGTCCTCCTTTACCTCTTGAAGGAGGATTACATCAGCCCTAAGGTCGCGGAAAAAACGTTGGAGGACTGCAATTTTTAAAGCGCTATAAACGCCAGCAATATTAAGCGAAATAATATTCATTGGTGGAATGAGAGGACAGCTATGGGCACCGGACATCACTTACCAGAGTCCTGGTCATGGCTTACGTCGCTTCGGTCGCGGCTCGAACCCGGGCGACGAGTGCTTCGCCGCTTCCCGGGACGCTTCGTCCGACGGGTCGACGATCGAGGTCTCGAGTTGTCACCGCATACCTCCCTTCCGACCTCGTCCGAAGAGGAAGACCCAGCCGTGGTCTCTACGAAGAGCTGGTTACTCGGCGGCATTCCACGGGGGGCCCTGTTCGAGCGAGCAGAGCTGTGGGCCGTCCCAGCCCAGGAGGTGGCCTCAGGGGGGGGCGGGGTGGCGGACTGGTGGTCTTCTGCCGAAGGGGCCCCATCGGGAGAAATTAGAGGAGATCGGTCGAATTGGTCCGCCTCTAGAGGAGCCCTGGGAAGATCGTCGACACCTTGGCTGTCCTCAAAGGAGAATGAGGATGGAATGTCTGGGATTGTTGACGTCGACAAGGTTTTGCTGGTACATGTGTCAACTTCCGCGGCCGGTGATACTTTCTTGATTTTCCGTGACACCGTAATCGAGGGGCCCGCCGTTGAGGAAGGGGGACAGTCGTAATCGGATACATCCTCCCCCGCTGTCACCCGTGATTCTCGGGGAGTTGGAAGCCCGTGAAGCAAGGATTGCGGGAAGAACGCATCGTTGGCGTGGCCAGAGAAAGGAAGGACGCAGGATGATCTGTCCTCTTTTGACGGGGTCACGGAGATAGGGGCTGGTGGTCGTGAGTGTGTATCCGAGCTGGTAGGGACCGCAGCTTGATCAATGCTCGAAATCAGCAGTGCAATGTCGTCCGTCCTCTTCTTCTTCGGATCCCTTTCTTCCGTTGACGACTTTCGTTTCCTCTGAAATTTCCCTCCGAGTGGAGGGGGATGCGGGGGTTCGGCGGGAACAGCTGGGGGCGCACCCTCGATAAGTATCAGGGACCGCGCCCTCTCCTCCACAGCCATCTCGGGCTCATCTATCTCTTCGGCGGTGTTCGGATTGGAGGCCAAAAACATTGCCTCCGCATAGCTCTTCCCTCCCTGGTTCCGAGGGCAGGTCTTGCGCTCGTGGCCTTCTTGGTTGCAACGGGCGCAGGTGCGGCGCTGACCCTCGTAGATGATGATGGCCCGGTTGCCGCCGATGTGGAGGTACGAGGGGATATTTCTTTCGACCGTCATCCGCACCACTCTCGTACCTGTCAACACGCGTGCCAATTTGTCGCCCTCCCACCTGTTCTCCCACGAGCGATGGATTCTTCCAAAACGTTGAAGCTCGCCTGTTATATCTTCCAATGGGGTCTCCACGGGGAGACATAGAACCCTGACATTACAAGGGCTACCGGAGGTCTCGTCAATGGTAATCGTCGTCCTCGGATCAATTTTGGATGGAAACGGTAGTTTTCGTGGGATATTATCCAGAATCCTCTTCATAGTAGCTTCAGTTGCCAACTTCAGGAATACCAAATGGCGGTTATATCCAAATTGGATCGCCACAATCTCTTCGGGTGTGAGGCCCAGCGACTCTAGTGTAAAGAGGTGGACCTCCAACGGAGTAGGGGGCTTCGCCTTTTCATCAACTTGCAAGGCGAGCGTGTTTACGCGACGTACGACCATTTTGAAAGAAATCAAATGGAGCACGCCAGCGCCAAGAAAAGAAGAAGAGCGCACTGAAAGCACTCCAAGAAGGAAAGAAAGAAAAAAAAACACTCACGAACGCTCCCTCCCCGCCACACGCACCCGGCGGTAGCAAATAAAAAGGAGCCTAAGCTCTACACCAGGAGTCAAGGTCAGTCTTGATCCAGTAAACAAAACAAAAGTACGGCCTTTCCGGCGGAAGAAGTCGAGAGTCAAACTGCACGCTTCTTGATGAACTAGGCGGTCAACCGCCGCTCGAAACAAAACACGATCGGAACCTCGATTTCCGGGAGACTCCGGCAGTGCCGCTCTCCAAACCCCGGCGGCCGAAGCCTCGGACGCCGGCGAATTTTAGACACTCGGTGAACACAGGCACGTCCTGCTATCGAGGCAGCTATCGAGGATATGTAATTTACCCTGAGATCCGTGGGTCTTATATGTCGCCAAGCGCCCCGATTCTTTAGCCAAGAGATGGCGTCAGGGGGCTGTTTCACCCACCAAAGGAGAAATAGACAATACACAAGAGGAAAGGACAGTGGTTAGAATTCATACAACATCATACAGGAAAAGAACAGTGCGTTTCGTGGCACGCATAGCCAGAAGAAAGAGATGAGCCACATTGGCCAAATACACATTCAAACACGAAATCCCGCCAAACGGCGAATAAATACTCATATATACAGATATATATATATATATATATATATATATATATATATATATATATATATATATATATATATATTATTAGGTAACCTACCGGTTGAGGTAGGTTTTTGGATGGACATAGTGACTAGTTAAACAATTTGTGACCCCTAGCAAAACACAACATCCCACTCTACATCAGGTCCGTCTTCATCTCTGAGTACTTCCTTCCTCCCTTCATCCCGTCCAACATCCCTATCCTGTTCCTTGCCTTTCCTGGTTTGCCTAACATTCTCCCCTCTATTACAGTCTTCAACATCCCACTGCCGGTCAATACCCCCTTCATCCACTTTTCCTGCCTCCATAGGATTTCTCTCAACAAACCCCTGTCCTCGCCCACCATACCAAGTACTTCCTCATTTGTTTTCTTCTCTGTCCATTTCACCTTCTACATTCTTCTCCACACCCACATTTCAAAAGCCTCCAATCTACGTATATCCTCCTAGGCCTACTAGGCCTAGGAGGATATACGTAGACTAACCAGGCCACATATCAAAGTGTTTACGAGTCTTTTCTTAATATTCTCACTCAACGACACTGTCATCAACTCCCTTCTCGTGAAAGCCTCCTTGCCTAGCGCAATTCTTCTCCTTACGTCCCTACTACTTTGACCGTGTTGGTCCAAAAATACTACCGAGATAAGCAAACTGTTCTACCTGTTCTAGTTTTTGCCCTTTTATTTTAATGTTTAGCTTAGCCTTTTTCTTTCTAGAAAATCGCATAACCTTTGTTTTATTAATATTGATTCTCTTCCCATACCTGTCGCATAACGCTCCCGGGAAGCTGTGTGAATTTATCATACTGTTCCTAAACCTGTGTCTAACCAGGATATAATCTAGCTGATACCTTTCTGAGTCATCTGGCATTTTCAATGTATATCTGCGTCTTTTGTGGTGTCTAAACCAAGTGTTGGTGATGACTAACCCCTGTCTCCTGAAGAACTCAACTGCTTTCTCCCCTCGGTCATTCCTCGTGCCTAAACCGTAGTCCCCTACCTCATCACCATCTCTTCCTTCGCCTACCGTCGCATTCCAATCCCCCATCACTATCAAATGTTTCCCTGCAGGAACACACGCGATCATGTACTCTAACTGATCGTATATCCTATCGACCTCTTCTTCCTTATGGTTGCTCGGTGGCATGTATACCTGAATAATAACTAAGTTCGTCGGTTCTGCTTTTATCTCCACTAGTAGTATTCTATCCGTTACCTGCTCTATGTTGACTACGCTTCTTCCTACCTCTTCATTTAATACTATGGCGATCCCTCGTTGGCTCTCGTCCCCGCCGCTGTATATTATTCTATACTTATCACTCCAGTAATCCCCGCTATCTTTCCATCTCACCTCGCATAGACCTAAAATAGCTATATTTCCCCTCCCGATATCTCGCTTAACATTCTCCAATTTCCCTGTCCTCATCATTGTCCTAACATTCCACGCTCCTATTCTAACTAATTTGGTCTTCTTCTCCTGCGTCTTCTGTCCTGCTGCTGCTGGTTTTCCCTTGCAAGGGTTTCGTGGGATGACGACCGCGGAAGCCTTGCCTCCCCCGCTGCCGGGCACGACTCACGGCCGATTGGGCCGAGCCCCGTAGTTGCCAGGACTCAAAATATCTCTATTGTCCATCATATTTCTCTTGGGAATGATAATTGAGGTGATTTCCCGTTGGGGTGTGGAATCGGTTTAAATTTCAGGTTTCGCAGAGCCTCTCCAGTTGCGCGCGAGGTGTGTGGACGAGCGTTGTCATGTCGCAAGATTATTGGCGCCAGACTGCCTTTAACACGACAAACTTGACCGATATGGTTTGCGATACGCTTTTGAGTGATTCGCTAGTCATTTTCAATCAAATCTTCGACGAGTTTTCGATTTTTATCGTCTGTGGGAGTAATCAGATGTCCGCTTGGTGTTTCGCCAAGAGTTATGTTTTTTTCCAGGCTCGCAACCACGAAATTTTACTACTTATCGACTAACAGTAGACCTATCAACAGCATCGTCTTTATAAACAGCCTTTAAACGACGATGAATGTCAGTCGGAGTCACTTATTCAGCAGTTAAAAATTCGATAACAGCACGCTGTTTAACTCATGTAAAATTTTCCCCCACGCTTACGGAGTCAGGTAACACGTATTTATACCTGATCTCGTATTTTGCATGCATCACTCTGCAGCCATTGCATAGTGATGCAATCCACGAAATCAGAAGGGGACAAATCTCTTTCATTTCAGCTAACTTCTAAGGGGAATGAGCGAAAAAACGCGATGCGTACTAATCTTTTACAATGAAAAGATTGTTTTGCGTTGCTATAACATCAGCAGAAGCCGTTTGAGTAAATGAAAAAGACGCATGGACTCACGTGTTGCTTTGAAAAACGAGTCTCAGGAATTGTTAACGATTTAAGGAACCGATATGTTGAGGGTCAATTAATATCGCCGAAATGACATGATGGCCGACGATTTCGACTTACTATTAGGACAATGATGTGAGTATGAAGGTGTTATTGACCAAAGAGTCAATGAATGTTGTGGGCATTATTAACTGTATCCATCAATAAAAAGGATTAGTAATGATGATGATTTATTAGGTATCCCACCCAAAGCTAATCGAGGTATTGGGCGGAATATTTAGGGTCTATCGATACCTGTGCAAATCCCTAAAAGGTTATACTATTCTGCTATTTAATACCGACGTCGTGCCTTTCTCTCGCTGCGTCACGAAGCTTACTTACGACTGCTTCTTGCCCTTCCTCGTCTGACTTGAATTTCTCTCCTCAAAAGTGTTTCTTGAGAGCGGGAAACAAGTGGTAGTCGCTGGTGGCAACGTCCGCGCTGTCAGGAGGGTACTCGATGATATCCCAGCCGAATTCATTGATTAGGGTGGTCGTTTGATGTGGCACTGTGGACGTGCATTGTCATGATGCAAACACACTCCTTTGTTGAGACACCCTGTTGTAACCGAGGACCTCCGACACAATATTCTGCACGGAGAAGTAACCACTCTCTTCATTAAGGCGTTCCTTTATTTCATTGCGCACCATCTCGTCAATTGGAGCGCGCCACCGTTGATTCCGACAAACTCGGCCACCCCGACTGCTGCTCATCGTGGACGTTTTCCCGGCCATCAAAAAACTCCCGGCACGACTTCCGCACGTTTTTGATGCCCATAATCTTCTCACCGTACACTTCCACTAAATGGCGATGAAGTTATATCGGAGATGCAGTCGTCAGTTGGCTTCGCGACGCGGCGGGAGAAAGGTACGACGCCGGTATTAAAAAGCTGCTTACAAGGGTGCAAAAAGTGATTGATCGTCAAGGCAACTATGTAGACAAATAGCTAAATGCTCAAACTTTACTACGATGTACACAAAGTTGATAATAAATTCGAATTTTCATGGAAAAAATAGGAGACCTTACTGTACGAATCGCCCTCGTATTTCAAAATTTAAACCTTTTTGATTCGCATTCAAAATTGTTTTCCTCCCCTCTTAGAAGAATTTTCCCACTATAAAGAGAATTCATACTTGAATCGTTATGCGATGAATTCGTCGAAGACCTGTCTACCGGTTCCCAAAGAGCACTCGCCAGTTTGCTAAGAAAAGAGAAATGACACGCTGCTCGTGCGTTTAATCACGCACCAAACGACAGTTCGTTCGATGGGAGAAGACACTGTCACGTCTGCTGCCTTGAACAGGAGTCATATTTTGATAAATACCCATTCCATCCACATCTCTATCAGAATTTGCACGTCTTTCAATCTCTTTCTTTCAATCTCTATGATCGATGGTAAAGGTTTTCCAGCAGCATTTTGCCAAGAATATAGCATCACTAACCCTCATTACTACTCCACTCACGCTCGCTAAGCATAAATCGTCCCCATTCTCATTATCAAACTGCTCCATTTATTTCGCACACATTATCCCTCACTTTTATTCACACCCTTTCCTCAATGAGAGTAACCAGGGCCCGAAGGTCGTCCGCCCTTGGGCAGCAATACTGCGTCCTCGGGGTGCATTCAGATCTCCTCCCGTATCGCCCGCGAATGCATCCATTCCCCACACACTTTCCAATAAAAGAATTCAAAGGTTAGAGAAACGGTCTACAGTACGTAAGCTTAATGCAAAAAAATAAAGCAATATGAACATACAATCCAATTCATCTTTTTTTAATGATTATTTCATTAGAGCGGGGTACGCGATATTACAGGGGTGGAGCGTTGGAATATTAACCAGATGGATCGGGTTCGATTCCTGGGCAAGTCTCCCTGGGCTTCTGCAGCTCCACCCAAGCAATGGTGATTTTTCGGGTACCAGATCTTCCCGGGAAGCCATAACCGGCATAGGGGAAGGATCTGGCCCACCTACCCTGCTAATATGTTAATTTCACACGCCGTGTTGGGTTTAGTTCTGAGTTTAACTCCACCATCGCCCACCAACCTGACCTTCGGGTTGATTACCGCGGTTATTTCATCTGAACATAATTATTTTCCAAAGAAATATTTACAGCCCAATACATTGCCATGAATTACTTCGGAAAATTGAAATAGCCCAATAAAAATTATATGCCAATCATAATACGAGGGTAGGCTGAAAACAAATGCACACATGCTTGTAGACCATAAACAAAATGACCTCCCGAAGGTCCACTCCTGGTGGCATGTGGAAGTAACATTGCCCCTCAATACGCATGCGCAGGTTTGAGGTCGTCATTTTCATGCAGTGTATTTTGAGAAACGGAAGTATGGAGACGTGTTCTAGTGCTATGTCGTAATTAAAGGAATTAATTTTTGGGGCAATCAAAAAGAATCTGAATTAATGGCCAGCTTTCCTCAAAAGTGCCTGTCACGAAATAGCTTCCAGGTTTAGATGGAGAGAAACAATTATAAATTTCGAGATGATTGCTCTTCCTATTCCCATCTTGCCCATCTCCTTGCCTTCGCGGAGAGTCGCTCGCGGGCGACGCGGCCCATCTTTGGGGTACGGTGGGCCGCGAAACGGAAGAGGGGGAGGGAGACCGTCCGCCCCCGTGACGTCACTCCATCTCCTCCACCCCTCAGCCGCCCACGCCATAGTCATGCTCCTTTGCGTCGGTTACCGAGGAGGCGGCGCGGTGACGTCACCTGCACGTTGCCACCCACCCCTTGCCGCCCCTGGCGGGCAGCCTCCCTCCCACGGCGTCATTCAGAAGCGCCCTTCGGAGTCTATTCGAGAGGAGGGTGATCCCATCGACTCATGCCCTGATTTCTGCGTCCACGTACCACGGCGCACCCTTTTCATGCTATTGCATAATTTCTGCGCCCTTCGAAGCTGGGCTTTTTGAGGCGGATTGGGAGGTATTTGTTCGGAGGTTGAACCCTGAGGGCTGCTTTGTGCTTCCGGAAGTTTATTGGCTCGTACGGAGAGGCGTCATATGAGCTCGTGAGATTAAACGGTTCGCAACTTGTCGCTCTTGTGTGCGCACTGCGTCGATGCCATCGGCTATGAAAGCAATCCACAGTGCAGGGTGGCATTCCGTCGCCTGGAGGGGTTCCTTGAGAAACCATGTATTACAAAGGAGATGATTAGAAAGCTGGACGGGCATGGAACAATATACGAGGGTAATCCCAGAAGTACCCGACCTATCCAATAAAACACAATAATTTCGGGAAATGATGTATTTATTTTTCAACACAATCTCCTTTCAGCCCTCTACACTTTTCCCAGCGATGTTCAATACACTTTTTACATTAAGAACTGTCTTGCTCCTCAAAATAGCCATCAACTGCCGACATCAATTCTTCACCGATGGCCAATCTTTGACCATCGAGGCATTTTTTCACGTTTGCGAACAGAAAATAATCCGAGGGGGGTGAATATGGCGAATAGGGTGAGGCATGAGATAGCAATTCAAACTTTCATTCATGAATTTTGGCCTGATTGTGAACTGATTTGGTACTGATTGAAGAATTCTGATGCATTCTATCAAAATCTGAAATATATTTATATCTCCCATACTTTACATACAAACCATGTATTTCCCTCAGGAATTCCGATGTCATGCAGGAATGAAGACATTTTTGTCATTGAGGCAGTCGGACAGATTCATTGGATTCTTAGACAAATGTCTTTACTTTAGATTACCTTTGAACTCACCGTTAATTTTTCCAAAGCATCGCCATCTCCCCCCAATGTGTCCCCATCTTTAAAACACGCCCCCCGCTCATCAAGCACGCCCCTTCCTTTTAGCTACTCACCCCCCGGCCGCTTCTTCCCCTTTCTCCCGCCCTCTTCCTACCCCTGCACAACCTATCTCTCTCTCCGCTGGTTTTCCTTGATGCATACATTATATCGTATAGTGTGTGTGCGTAGGACGAGCGGTGGCCCTGAATTTGAGGCGTCCTCCAACTTGTGATGGCGAGGGGAGATGTGGATTTGAGAACATGGATATCTTTCAGGCGGTGATTCTCCGACAAGAATAGATTTCCTTCTGATTATGAAATACATGCCGAGAGAATGGGACGGGGGATTTGCGAAAAAGGGTACAATACAGCAGCACCTTGCTCCCCACGAGTAGAACCGTCCTCGACGGGCCCTTTTCTGCACGCCCTAGCTCATTACACGAACGACTTAGCCATGGATCTACCCTCAGGACCATAAAACTTTCCCCGATGCCACGAGTGGTTCACTCGGATCCTCTGTACTACCAAACACGTTGAAGACAATTCATCCCGGACACCAAAATGTCGTATTCTAGTGCTTAGCGCTAATGTTTGAAAACATCTTCCATTTCGTCACAATTACCAACCAGGGTCCAAATGGATTTTTGTCACTAAATCTATCAATGCTCAATTCAAAGAATTCAAATAAAAATAATTTTGTACATTTCCAGCAGAACAAATCGACCACAGTCGGATTTCAAACGTCAAATTTGATACAATAAAATGGCACCTAAAAATGGCTCTGTTGTATTTAGCAAAAAAACGCGAGATGCCGTTGTCATATTCCCATCCTCAAGATGGTGGTTTCCTCGTCCCTTCGGACGCTTGTTTTACTGTCTCGGGCGATCCGCTCCAAATCACGTGCCCAGATGCATATCGGCAAACTTTTTAAGTTCCCAAATGCCATCTCCAAAGAAACAAAACACGCCGCCGTCGCCGCGGGGGTCGGGGGGGGGGGGGATGGCGCCCACTCTGAAGGCTGCTTTGCATCGCCAAAAATAGGCGTCTTACTCTTTCGCATCACGTGGGATACACCCTGCTCGCTTCTATATTAACCGGTAAGAAAAACGGTTAAAATATGCAAAATAGCCATCATTCATTCTGACATGAAATAAAATACCACGCCCTTGAGATGTAGCATACGGTTAACGGAAGAAGTCGCCCTCAACACTTGGAAACGGAAATACGATCTGTTAGAAAATGTTGAAATTATTTTTTGACGAGTCATATATATATATATATATATATATATATATATATATATATATATATATATATATATATATATATATATATATACATATATATAGTATATATACATATATATATATATATATATACACATGGAAACACATAAAAAGATCATTCGCACGTTATTTCTTGATAATTTCGACGGAATTCTGCTCCGTCTTCATCGGAAGATACTTCTCTATCTTCCGATGAAGACGGAGCAGAATTCCGTCGAAATTATCAAGAAATAACGTGTGAGTGTTCCTTTTTTTGTGCTTATACATTGTTTGTTACTGCGTAATGTACTATTCGGCACTTCCGTGTTACGTCTACGAAAGCATATATGTATATATATATATATATATATATATATATATATATATATATATATATAAACCATAACCTTAAACACAGTAATCAACCCAATCAACCCGGTATATATCGATGATATAGAAACACTCGCACGAACAATATAATATTTGGACGGCACAATAGAACACAAATAAAATAGTAACACTTAAAAGGACACTCACATTGTAAATTGTGTAAGCTTTTAGTCTTCTCAGAGGCCTTCTGCAAGTAAGACTGAGAGTAAACGCGCAACAAACACTCTAAGAACCTAGATTACGATAAACCTTTCTTCAACTCTATGCATGCCATCTGCTTCCCTTCATCCTGCCCAATATGCCAATTCTTATCTCCCTCTATGTCGCGTTATCGTCCCACACCAATATGCTCGGACCTTACCTCAAGAGAAAGAAGATTTAAACTAAGGCAACGGTCGGCAGTCGAAGTAGTGAAGAATTTGCTGGCTTGAGTGGCGGTGGGGTAACATCCTTTACTGCCAATCCATAGGTCTCGGGTTCGATTCCCACCTGGGTGGGTGGTCCTCCGCCTAGGGTTTGGGTGATTGTAATCGTTTCCATTGCACACGCAGTTCCATTCCACAGTTTATAGTCCGATGCAAAGGCCAAAAAGTGCTGTTTTCGGAATAAGGCTAAATAATTAATCTTCGGGTAAGAATAGAGATAGCAAGGGGTTAGAATAAGTAAAAATGCTATTCTATTTAATCAGATCACTAATGATGAAATAAGCAAAAGGGCAATGGTACGCAGAATATGGATGGAGAAAAAGAATTTCTATCAGGAGAGACAACTAATGTAAACAAGTTTATCGTCTGGGGCAGTGATCGGACGTCCGCTGCATGTTTCACCAAAAATTATGGCTTTTCCACGCTCACAACCACGAAATTTTGCAATTAAAAACTCGATAACAGCACGCTGGTTAACTCACGTTGCCATGGCACTAGAACACGTCTCCATACTTCCGCTTCTCGAAATGCACTGGATGAATGTAACGATCTCAAAGCTGCGGCAGCGTGTTGAGGGGGGAATGTTACTTCCACGTGCCACCAGGATCGCTTCTGTGTTTGTCGTATTTAAGCATGTGAGCATTAGTGTTCAGCCTACCCTCGTAGCTTAGGCATAAGGAAGCGCTTCATTCAAAATGTCATGAGTAGTCAACTTCTCTGTAAGCGTGAGACTTGGACAATGGGGGCAGTAGAGGATAGAAGATTGGAGGAAGACGTAATGAGTTGCTACGGAGAAGAGTGAAAATAATGGATAGAGTGACAAGCGAAGGATATCCTCGAAGGGAGTGCGGAAAGAAAAGCTCAACGTTTAAAAGAAGAAGGGAAGCATTCTGCGGCGCGGTGACTTCCCGAAGACCATAACTGAAGGGGACATTAAGGTAGAGGCGAAGAATAACAGAGAAATGCCAAGGATGAATTACAAGAAGTATCTAATGCAAGGTGACACCACGAACAACTATGAGGGAATAATGAGGAATGATAAGTTTGGCCGAATGGAGAGCTTGAAGGATTGCTGCCGCAAAACAACCCTCGCAATGACAACTCGAGACAAAAAAACGGCAAAAAATGGACGTGCCGGCCATTCGATTGTTATTTTCAGTGCCTTGGCCGTTTCCTCCGAGATTAATTACAGCAATTGTCCGACTGGTCCGTGCATGCGGCGACTTAATCCCTGCAGCGGCAAAGAAAATTACGATTATAGTTTTTATGCCTGAAGAGCGGAATGCGAGAGAGGCTTCGCAAGACGCCAAGTGGGCGGGTCTTCGATACAAAGGAAAGACGAGAGAACGCCGCCACCCCTTCCCACATTTAAACAAACCATTCGTGTCATTTTAAGATCCATATAAGTAAACAAAATACATTCACTCAAATCAACGTATATGTTAGTTCTCAACTCATACGTGCTTGAGGTCGACGCCGCAACAATTTAATTTATGAAAAATTAATATAAGGCATTTTCTGATATTTAGATTTTATAGATTATAGAAAAGACCAAATCGATTTCAGCGTAAAGAACTTTTTGTCAATAAAGTCGGCTCTCATAAAGGATCTCATTATCCTTGGGAGTACAAGGAACGAGCCGAAAAATGGTCCATCATCTCATCAGCTAATTTGATGTTACTATTTAAGGTTTAACCTACACATGTATAATAAAAAATGAATTTAAGTTTGATATTATTTGGAGAAAAAAAATTATGTCCACCATATGAATCTAATATATAAATGGTAAACCTTTACGGATTTTTTCCAAACAAAATTTCTCCAGGAAAACAGTTGATTATAATTACCATTTTTTAAAAGGAAGATTATGGATAAAAAATTACGTACGAAATAAAATATTAAATGAGCGTACGTACGGTCGTGAAGCAATAAAAACGAGAGAGCCGAGACCGTGAACTTGATTGGCACTAGGTGTGTAAAGGAGGGGAGGGGGGGTAGGGTAAAACAAAGTTACAAATGAGGAGAAAGATAGGAACACACACTAGGCCCCTTGGGTGTGTTTGGGAGAATATTGACCCACTTGTACCTCAAACAATGCAAATATAAATAAAGGAAACAAACTTACAACCATTGGGTCACTAGGGTGTGTTAAGGAATAACAGTCACTCTCGTGAATCGCATTCCCACGCACGCACACACACGCACTCAGAATTTGCCAGGATATCTCCCATGCCAAGGGACCCGGTGCACTCGCTCACGAATGAGAAACAATAGAAATTAAAAAGGAAGGTCCAACCTCACTTTCGCAATCACTCATTCACTCAAGGGTGCGTTAGACCTTTGTAAATCTCACTTACGCCCTCGTTCACGGTTTGCAAGGATTCCTCCTACGTCAGTGACCTGCCAATCACACATACTATGAATGCAAAATTATAAAACGGATACACGCACGTTCTCGGGGCCTTTACGAACCACACGTACACACGCTTACGGAGTTTACAAGGATTATTCCTGTGCCATTGACCCCTCCACACACAGAAATAAAAAAAACGAAACAGAAAGGACTTACGTAAACGCGCAATCACTCATTCACTCAAGGGTGTGTTAGACCTTTGAAAATCGCACACACTCACTCGTTTAGGGTTTGTAAGGATTCCTCCAAGGTCAGTGACCCGTCGATCACACAGATATAGAAAAAGAAACAGCGAGGTCCCAAACCCCTTGAGTGTTTCCAAAGGAGGCACAAGTGACCTCGTGTGTGTGTTCCCTATCTTTCCCCTTACTTGTAATTTCGTTTGATTCCCCCCTGAACAAACCTAGTGCCAATCAAGTTTACGGTCTCGACCATCTCGTTTTCAAAAATTAACGTAATTAAATATATGATAATATTCACTTGTCTCTTGCGCTAGACATACCTTAGGCAAGAAATGCGTTTTTGAGTACGTCACCTGTAATTTTGAGAGCGTGATCCGATTTGACTTTCTCTCTCCCTCAGTTGTATAGAAGCTTAACGAAAAGGCTTCGGTATGTAAAAAATGTAAAGACTGCAGCCAGTTTCTAATGATTGTTGTAAACGTTGGCGATCTCGACTTAAAACTCCTGAAGACCATCAGGGTCGGGATCTGATGTGATGGGCTGTGATGCATGGCAGCCGAGGGCGGGAAGTGGTGAGCACCAATTCGTCAGTGCATTTGAATTTATGCTCATCTTGTCCGCGAGAGTACGTCCTCTGAATCCCTTTCAGACGGAGAAGATGGAAATTTCAAAAAATGGGAAATCTAGCAGCGCGTGGCCTGGTCACCAAATTGAACGGAATTGAATGCGAGTTTAAACTGGTTGTCTGCGATCGAAAAACTCCCGCGCGGTCGTGTCCAATCATCGTCCGCTTTCATTTGTCGTCATCTCGATCGTTTACCCAAACGTTTTTCTCTCTCAAATCATTGTAAAGTTGCTCAATTCACATCGCCAGAGCAGAATAGACTTACTCGTGTCTGTTAGTTGTGGGTCAGTCTTCGTTCAAAAGCTCACAGGTTCGAGTCCCGCCTTCATCGCTCAGGGTGACCTCTGGTGATTTTGGCCCGTAGTGGGCCTGATGACATGCGTAGTTTCTCGAGACCCCAAGTTTCTCAGGAACAAATTTGTTAAGTACACATATTAAATAAATATTAATTATTAAAAATTTTCAGGTCGTTTTTACACAATTTAACTCATTTCCAATAAATTTATGGATGGAATAAAATTACGATTAAAATTAAAATTTAACTGCTGAAAAAGTGACTCGTTGTGTAAAGGCTGTTTATGGTGACGAGGCTGTCGATAGGTCTACTGTAAATCGATGGGTGGTAAAACTTCGTAGTTTCGAGCCTGGAAAAGCCATAACTGTTGATGTGGACGTCCGATCACTGCCACAGACGATGAACAACACAAACTCGTCGAAGATTTTATCCAAAATGATCGGTGAATCACTCAAAAGAGTATCACAAAACCCTGTAAGAGACCGAGAACAAACAAAACCATCCTTATTCCCCCGATCTTGCACCTTACGATTTTATTTTATTCCTCAACTCAAGAGACCCCCCAAGGGTAATCATTACACCTCGGAAGATGAGGTGAAAGCGGCAGTCGATAACAGCACGCTATTTAACTTGCGTTGACATAGCACTAGAACAAGTCTCCAGACTTCCGCTTCTCTAAACACATAGGATGAATGTAACGATCTCAAACCTGCGCATGCGTGTTGAAGGGAATGTTACTTCCACATGCAAACAGGAGTGCTTCTGAAGGTCATTTTTTTCTGTTCTGCAAGCATGTACGCATTAATTTCAGCCTACCCTCGCAAATTAACATTAATTATAAAAATTATTCAGGTCGTTTTTTACGACCTGAAATCGTGATTTTAGTTATTTCCAATACTTTTACCGATGGAATAAAATTATACTGACAGTTTAGTAATGTCACTTTGACTTTTTTGTTTGCATATTGAATAAAGAGACGGCGCTGTAGCTCCCAGTATCAACCCTGATCGGATGATCCGGGTTCGAACCAGAGTGACGTCTGACGACACACCACCTCCAGTAGGTACATGAGTGGGCTCTACTAAAACCTATAAATTCCGTCCTTTTGGTTGATCAATGTTAGTGGATGCACTTTAATGACGGACATAATAATAGGACAAAAAATATCCTATACCAAAAATAGGGCCACCAATTTTAATTCAGCAATGTTTTTGAGCAAACTTTTTATTCCACGAATTCGGAAACAGTACAGTTTCGACTTGCAATCGTGTGAGAAATTCTTATGATGCCTATGTCGTATATGCTGTATATTAAGCCGTGATGCTAAGTTATTTAGGATATTATCACACACTTCACAACGAAGAATGATGAGAATCGAGCGAGGTGCTGGAATATGCGAAGATAGAGATGAAAAGGCTGTTACTGCTCATCCTTGGAGTCAGATGAACAAAATTGGCAGGGAATGGCGACTTAGGGACGAGCAGGATGATCCAATCAGAAGGCGGCCAGAGGATATCTGGGGTTGGCATCGCACTAAAAAGAAGGCCTCTGAGCAGACAAAGGAAAGATGACACCAAAGCACATACCATTCATACTCCATGAGATTCAGTGGTAAGTGCCTGCTACCTGATGATCCCTACCTGGTGATCCCTAAATCCTCTGGCACCGGAATTCGTCTCTTTCCAACTTGAAGGCAAAAATACGTCTCGACGTCTTTCCTCTTCAACCATTGATCTACGTGAACGATACGTGGCTCCAAGTAAATTCCTTAACAATCAATTAACCTTATGCGACATTTTTAGATCTCACCCTCGTTCCTTTCAAATAATTTACCTCAACGCCCAAAGTCTCTCTGCACACCTTGACGAATTGTGCCAATATCTACCTGACAATGACGTTCATGCAATTTCTATCGCTGAGACTTGGCCCCTAGAACCTACCCATCACACATCTTCATCAGCCACTTGGCTTGATGCAATAATTACAGCTAACCCTGACAAAATCACAACATATGGGTAACTTTCTGCCCCAGGAATATCCACGCATGATGTATTATTTTTAACATACTCAGTTAGATGTCCTAAATTTAAGCAGAAATTCATTTTTACTCGCGATTTCAAGTCCATAGATGACAAAGACCTAGTATCCGATCCGGCTACCATTCCATGGTAGTCTATAGAATTCATCGACGACATAGATAAAAAAATAGAACGTTCATAGAATACGTTCATAAATGATCTAGGAGACAAACATGCACCGTTTAGGAAAATGCGACTGTCCAAACCACGCTCCCCTTGGATAACAGATGAAATAAAATACTTGATGCGTAGGCGTGACGCAGTCTATAGCCTGTTTTAAAAACATAAAAACGAAAATGTATTCAATATCTACAAAAAAAACTGCGTAACAAAACTAAACAAGTCATTAGAAATTCCAAAATCAGATATGCCTACCAAATATCTAAAGAATCCCCGTCACATATTTGGAAAAGCTTGAAGTACCTTGGTGTCGGAAAAACTAAAAATCAACACTCCCTAACTGTTGACATTTCTCCAGAAAACCTAAACCGTTTATTCACAACCCCACCGACGGAAATCGACTTTAATGCAAAAAATGAATACTTATACAGTTTGCATAATTCTGAACCAACTCCAGTTTCTGCTGGAAGCTCATTCAAAATTTCTCCCGTTACACAAATGGAAGTCCTCCAGGCCCTCATAAAAATCAAGTCCTCCTCAGATAAGGCTGACGGAATTTCAGCTATTCTCATACAAAAGTTACTTCCCATTGTGCTTCCTGTTTTAACTCATATCTTTAATTGGTCTGTTCTAACTGCAACATATCCCTTACTCTGGAAACGTGCCCTCGTCCGTCCCATCCCCAAAAAATCCACACCCACTAACATTGCTGAATACAGACCAATCAGCATTTTGCCTCCTTTATCAAAAGCATTCGAGAGACTCATTCACGAACAAATTTTCTCATGAAAATAACGTACTTGATCCTCTACAATCAGGCTTTCGGTCCTCTCACAGCACAGCTACCGCTCTCCTTAAAATAACAGATGACATCCGACTATCCATGGATCGCAAAGAGGTGACAATAATGACTCTCCTAGACTTTACCAAAGCCTTCGACTCTATTGACAAAGATATTCTCTTAGCAAAACTTCAAAACCTGAATTTTTCTTCCTCGTCTTTACTTTGGATTACCTCATACCTAAGTAACCTATTTCAAAGAGTCATCACACCTAATTCATCCTCTAACTGGCTTCATATACACAGGGGTGTTCCACAAGGATCCATTCTTGGACCCTTGCTTTTTTCCCCGTGTATAAAGGACATTAGTAATGGCATTTTAAATTGCAATCATCACCTTTATGCCTATGATTTTCAAATATATCACCATTCCCGCCTTCAAGACCTACCTACAATTATAAACGAAATTAATTCAGATCTAGCTGATTTGTCACTATGGGGAATAAAATATTTATTGAAAATAAACGCAATGAAAAGTCAAAGCAATATAATCGGACACCATAAACTACATTCTAAATAAGTATTGATAAACTACCACCACTAAAATTGCAAGGATCTATCATACCATACCTAAGGACAGTAAATAATTTAGGCTTAACCATAAATGAAACATTATTTGGGACTGATCATGCAATTGCTATCTGCAGAAAAATTAACTCATCCCTGCATTCACTGAAAATGTTGAAGCACATCGCCCCGCCCCCCTCCTTAAAGATGCTTCTTGTGTCCTCTCTTCTCATACCCCACTTTGATTACTGTGATGTAGTATACCAAGACCTTTCGGGCAAACTGAAAACGAAACTCCAGAGGACCTAATAATATAATAATTCCTGTGTGCGGTTCATATGTGATCTTAGGAAATACAATCATAGTTCCGACTCATTTAATAGAATATCCTAGTTAAAGCTAGAAGGCCGCAGGCATTTACATATTCTTTCACTTTTCTACGGAATACTTTCAAACCACACACCTAAATATCTATACAAAAATTTCCTCTTCATCAGTTCAATTCACAACAGAAATACTAGGGGTAATAATAAACTTTTTTTCCCACACCATCGCACGGAAATCTATCTCAAATCTTTTCATGTTACAGCATGCCGTCTGTGGAACTCTCTCCCAGATGACATAAAAAACTCTTCATCAACAACAACATTTAGAAGAGCACTTCACAAGTTCATTTTCCTCAGGTACTTAACTTAACCAGTATACCCTCCCTCATTCCAATCAGCTGCTATACAGATCACTTTGTCTACTTTTTTTCTGCTTTTTTGTTTTGTCATCTCAAGCGGTAGGAGTTTGCATTATTATTTTTAGAAATACTACGCTTCTCATTACTCCGCATGTGTTGTCAATGTATTTAATTTCTCCATTTCAATTTCAGTAACTTAATAATATGTATACTATGAAAAAATGATTGTTACAATGTACATGTATCTTTCCTCTAATTAATAGGGTTTTCGCAGGTTTTTCATACCCCCCTTCTCTTCGTGGGTGTTTTTCCTGCGTGGGTTTTTACTAGTTGAGCAATGCCACGCTCTTCCTAGCTTTTCCCACCAACCTCATTCTTCGCTTAGACTTTTCTCATTTTGTTGTTCTCTATCTTCACTGTCAATTCAATTTGAGAATGTGTAGGTGTATTCTTAATTTATATATGTATATGTATGTATGTAAGGGTGTATATGTGCGTAATTATGTATGTATTTATGTATGTGTATGAATGCATTTATGTATGTTTATGTGTGTATAAGTATGTGTGTGTGGATATGTATGTATATGTGTAGGTATGTGTATGCATATATGTATGTATGTGTATGTATGTGTATGTGTGTGTGTATATATATATATATATATACTTTTTTCTTTTCGATGTGCAAATCTGTGCTAAATGAATTGATGTCTGTCTATATGTATTTATGTGTACATATGAATGTAACTATAAGTTTAATGCCTAATATAATACGAGGGTCATCCGGAAAGTAGTACCCGTTCGTGAAATAAAGACACAAAAGTAAATATTAACAAACATAAAAAATTTTATTTGAAAGAGGATACTTTAAACTACTTCTCAACATAATCTCCAAGCAAATTAAGGCATTTGTCATAACGTGTGACAAGTTTCTGTATTCCTGCTGCATAGTCCTTCGCCGCCAGCTCATTGAGATACGCGAGGGACCCATCTTGCACAAATTTTTGCATAATGCAGATGGTGTTTAACAATTTCATGAACAATTGTTCGAGAAACATTGGGAAAATGCTCACAGATGTCATCAATTGTGACGCGCCGATCGTTCCTCACGAATTCGTCAACTGAGCTCACCAGTTGGTCTGTAATGACAGACGGTCTCCCCGAACGCTCATCGTCGTGTGTGTTCCCCCTCCCCATGTTGAAGTTGCGACACCACCGCCGAACAGACGACTCGTCCATTACATTGTCTCCATACACCTCCTTTAATTGGCGATGAATATCACATGGGCGAACGTTTCTTGCATTGAGGAATTTAATCACTGCCCTCACTTCACAACTGGCGGCGTTCTCAATTTTTTTAAACATTGTAAACAATCACAGAAACAACACAGGCAATGCTAGCGTCACGCAACTTGGCTCAGAGAAGGCAGACAAGCCACTGAAGCTATCTGACCTCGTCCAGCGGCTACTCGCGTCGTCAGCACTTCATGCGGCACGAACGGGTACTACTTTCCGGATGACCCTCGTATGTATACGAAGATGGGTTAAATGGAAGAAGGGACCATTTGGTCTCAATTTCGCCCAAATAAAGACCTCTATCTATCTTTCTATCTATCTACCTGATGCCGAAGACGAAACCTACAATGGTCGAAGCTGCCATTGAAGTATTACACGTGGCCATTGAACGTGCATTTGCAGAGAACTACTAACATCAATCAGAATATGGTACTGCTTTGAAAATTTAATCTTTATTTTCTACAAAGAAGGCGAAATTTGAGCGCTCATTTCAGAATGTTTAGGAATATCATTCGCCTGAAAATATGAATACCTTTCTAGGAGTGCGAGGATTCTGCAGTCAGCAAATGAAGATCACACGGCGTGAGAGGACGTGATAGATCGATAGCTACTAGCCTCCGCAAGTGAAGTGAAGTAAATATGCAATTATGACCTTAGTAATAATAAAATCAAGGATAGGGGGGTAAATAACGAGGTCTGTCCAATAAATACGCGAACTGAGGACATAAAGAATTTATTTTGCACAGTTTAGTCTATATCGATTTTGCCCCCTTCAGAGTACCCTCCATTCGTTTCTATGCACTTATTCCATCTTCTTTTCCACAGTTTAAGGCACCCTCGGAAGTCCTCGGAAGTTAGGCTTTTTAGTTTTCTCGTCGTTTGCTCTATTGTGTCTTCCACATCTTCCCAGTGATGTCCCCTCATCATATTTTTGCATTTTGGGGGAATAGGAAAAAGTCGCAGGGGGGGCGAGATCTGGCAGGTAAGGAGGATGATCAAGGATCAAGGTGATTAAATTTTTTGCCAGAAACTGGCGAACAATCGATGCTGAATGTGCAGGTGCATTGTCATGGTGCTATGGTGCTATCCATCCATCATGTCCGGTTAAAATAGTAGTGTGCGCTGTTGATTTTCCTGAATTCAGTTCATCATATATCATTCGGACAGTTTTTCGACGATCGGTAAGGACAAGGGACCGACCGCACACGATCAATGTTGTCGTCGGCACAGGTGGTTGAAGGTCGTCCCGGCCTCATGCATCATTCGTGGCGTCTTGTTGGCCATCTTTAAAACGCTTAATCCACTTGAAACCGGATGTTTTGATGAAAACGGTGAGTATTATCACCGTAAACAGCTGTCAACATTTCAGTAATTTCTTGATCACCTTTACCGCAATTCACTAAAAAACTTGATGCTGATTCGTCGCTCCCTGATTTCGTCAATTTCCATTTTCAACAAACAGTAAAAACCTGGACAACAGAAACTAACATAATTGGCACCATACGCATATCTCGACAATCCACAGACTCAGGTCAAATTGGGTCTCAGGTAAATAGCAGGCAGGGCAATAGCCCGCGTCATGGGCGCCAGATTGCACCAGTTCGCGCATTTATTGCACAGACCACGTAACACATCACAATGGCCACTTGACTTCGCTAAAAAATCAAATGCCTTGTGATACGACTTGAAATAATAACTGCAGCGGTTGGGGTGGACCACTATGGAAGCGGTACCAAGTGCGTGTGTAGCTGTTGCACTGGTGAGGCGAAGGACAGATGGAGAAAGAGCAGCCGAGACCTTCACCGAGATGAGAATGGCACGCAGAAGATAAATTTCACGACCGTATGGGACAAAGCTGGAGATGAAAAATATTGGCTGCATCCTTGGGAGATATATGTGGAAGAGCCTCGTTGCAGCTCTATCAGTGTACATATGCAAATTATTAGCTGTAATGAACCGCCGCCTGCAGTTCAAGAAAGAAAAGGGAATTAAGATGGAACGCGGAAGCACGGTAGGAAAATATACGAGACAAGGAAAGATGGGTCTCGATTGGTGCGGCGGAAATCAGCGAAGGTGAGAAGTGTATCATCACCCGAGGCAATTCCGTCTGCATGAGGAGAGTAGAACGTGCGAGTGAAGGGAGCTGACACCAGGCGACGAATCAGATTTCGAGGTATTAGAGATATCTCAGGAAAATAATACAACCGCCTAAAAGAGGGGCCTCTGAATACAATAAATAAAGTGTCTTAAGTAATAAATAATGTAAGGCAATGCATCAAGTGACGAGGGCAATTATATGAGAGAGTCAGGATAGGCCAAGGAGACGTTTCCCGCGAAATTTCCCAAATTAAATTAGTTGAAATATATTTTTAAATGCCTTAGAATTAAAAGTTACAGCCCAATAAAATTAATTCTTGTAGAGTTATTTCGTAATTAAGTTTTGAGTTTACCATCATCTTAATTCAACTCAAATATTTTTAATCTCGTGAAAACTCATGTCGAAACATTTATTCATTTCTCATAGAAATTAAAGGACCACAATGTAATCTGGCATGCGGTTGCATTTCTCTGAATGCTTACGTAGAAGTGCCTTGCTGGGGCTTGAAGCTTTCCCATTTTATCTTTTACCGCGCTAGGATCCCCCTTAGGATCCCCCTTAATTGAGAATTAAACAACTGAACGAAACATAATCATAAATGCTTTAGGGATTATACATGTATTTATGGAAAATAAATACACAAGGAAGAGAGAGAAGTTAATGGAAAAGCTGTATCCGGGAGCGAAACATCTTGAAGATGGTGGATTGAAAGAAGGGAGGAAGACGGGCGAAGTATACCTGAGCTCAGGTAAAATAGGAAGCTATATCAAACGGAACATTCCAGAGGAAAACAAGACACTCGTATGAAATATACGAATAGGTTATATATGGAAGATAAGAAAAGCCACGCGGAAGAGTGAAACACGGCTTCGAAAATGGAAATTGACGAAATCACGGAGCAACGAATAAACATCAAGTTTTTGGTGAATTACGGTAAAAGTTATGAAGAATTTATGGAAATGTTAACAGCTCTATACGGTGAGAATGCGCAGGAGAAAACATACGTTTTCAAGTGGATTAAGCGTCTTAAAGATGGCCGACCAGACGCCACGGATGATGCAAGACCGGGACGACCTACAACCACCTGTGTTGACGACAACATTGATCGTGTGCGGTCCCTTGTTCTTACCGAACGTCGAAAAACTGTCCAAATGATGGCTTATGATCTGAATTTAGGAAAATCAACAGTGTGCACTGCTATTTTAACCGGACATTTGGATTTTTTAAAATGGTGCAAACTCGTGCACAAGTTGCATTGGTTTTTCGCCATTTTCTGGCAAAAGTTCAATCGCCATCCTAGATCATGCTCCTTATTCTTATAGATCTGACCCCCTGCGACTTTTTCCTGTTCCCAAAATGCAAAAATGTGATCAGGGAACACCACTGGGTAGATTTGAACACAATAATGCAAGAAAAGACGAGATGCCTCACTGCCGAGGACTTCCAAGGTTGCTTTAAACAGTGGAAGAGAAGAATATAGAATCAGTGCGTAGCAACGAATGGAGATTGCTTTAAAGAGGAAAAAATCGATTCAGACTAAATTTTGCAAATTAAAGTATCTCAGTTTGCGTTTTATTGGACAGACTTCGTATTTCCGGGAACTTTCGAATTGAATGCAATGATGTTTTAAAACGAAGGAAAGGAAGACAGAGAGATTTAAGAAGCATCAAACCTTGGGTCTATTGTAGCATACGCCATGAGTGCCCGCTGAAATAATTATCAGAGGGATAGAAGGAATAATGAGAAGGGGTTTTTTGTTTCGAATGGAACATCCCATCCACAAAATTCAAACGTCTTTGGAGGGAAGAGAGGGAGTAGGAAGCCAATATTCTTCCCAGGAGTACCATGAGAAAAAATTGGCACCCATCAAGACTCTAGCGTAGGTGGCATCCTTGGACAAGACCCTTGAGAGTCACGTGGTGCATTCAAGTTGGGAAGACTCCAGAGCGATCAACACGGCGAAAGAATAATCCATCTCCTCCTCTAGGGAAACATATTCGCCTCACCTCCACCCTTCCACGCACACATTGAAGATGGAAAGAAAGTAGAAGTTCTTAGGAAGGAAAACTTCAGACAAAAATAATTCATCGCCAACCAGCGCTCTTTAGCAAATACAGAATTATGCAATGAAAGAAGGAGAAAGCAAATGCGAGAATAGAAGTGATTAACACGCTCCCCTTCACAGGTGACACTGCAATTGTAGCAGGGAAAAGGTGACCTTGAGGACAAGTGATCCAGTGGCCGAAGGGATGAGACATGAGAAGGAAAAAGAAGCAAGTGCTACGGCCTGCGGAAGAGAGAAGCCGAGGCCAGGCGCGCGTGACGAGGAGAGGAATTCGATCAAAAGGTATATCTTTGATGGCTTAGGATGGGATGAAAGAAGCGCCCGGGGATCAAGCAGCGATTATCCCAGTCTGAGAAGACCCCCACGATGAAGAGGCAACCAATGAAGGCGCTCAAAGAAGATCCGCTGGCAGACAAGGAAGCATTGAGTTGAGTGACGGAATTCGTGTGTGGAAATATTACACACTCCATAGGTGTGATACACTCGATAAAGCAGACCAGAGGAGAAAGGGAGCTCCGTAATAATGATGTTGTAGGAGGAATATGCGATGCAAAGCACTTAGAACGGTGGGATAAGCCTTAGAGATTACGAAGTCTGTCCAATAAATACGCGAACTGAGACCATTAAAAACTTAATTTTGCAAAATTTAGTCTACATCGATTTTGCCCCTTCAAAGTCTTCTCCGATCGTTGCTGTGCACTTATTCCATCTTCTTATCCACTTTTTAAAGCACCTTTAGAAGTCCTCGGCAGTTGGGCTTTTTAGTTTTCTCGTCGTTTCTTCCTTTATTGTGTCCCCACATCTTCCCAGTCTCATCATCACATTTTTGCATTTTGGGAATAGGGAAAAGTCGCAGGGGGCGAGATCTATAAGAATAAGGAGTATGATCAAGGATCAAGGTGATTAAATTTTTTGCCAGAAACTGGCGAACAATGGATGCTGAATGTGCGGGTGCATTGTCATGGTGCTATGGTGCTATCCATCCATCATGCCCGGTTAAAATAGTGTGCCCTGTTGTTTTTCCTAATTGCAGTTAATCATCAATCATTCGGACAGTGTTTCGACGATCGGAAAAGACAAGGGACCGCACACGATCAATGTTGTCGTCAGCACAGGTGGTTGAAGGTCGTCCCGGCCTTGCATCATCCGTGGTGTCTTGTCGGCCATCTTTAAAACGCTTAATCCACTTGAAAGCGGGTGTTTCCTTCAGAGCATTACCTATTTATTATCATACGTATGATACGAAGAAGAATTGGGCCCAATAGAGCAGAATGGATTTGCCATGAGTATAAAAAGAAGGAAACGTACAAAAGGTGTCTCGAAAAGAAGGCAACGAAGAAGGAATTCGAGGAAGTAGGAACCAGGTCAGGAGAAAGTTTAGAATTCGACGGAGAAGAATTAAGAATAAGCCAATCTTAGGATTGAAGGAACTAAGAATGAATTAAGATGAGGAAAATAATAAAGTGCGCAATTTATGGCACAGATTTCTCGTAGGACAACGCACTGAGGAAACAATGCGACCCTGACAATGACTCCTCTCGGGAGGGGAAATGCGCAGCCACGGGGCCAGGCACGACTATCGGGGTTTCGGCGCTGGACACCACTGGATGCATCGCAAGTGGGAGTCGCTGATGGATTCGTATTTAGGGGTGCATAAACCGAAGAGTCTTATTGGAGAAATTCCCACTGATAACGTGATACGAAGTACGGAAGTAAATAATTATAAATACGCCCTCAAAATGTCACTAGTGCTCTGGCCACCAGACAAAACTCTCTTCTTATGAGAAACAAAGCCCCTCATTCTGTGACCACACATTTTAACTAGGCATCCAGACAGGTAGATGATGTGGGCACTGGAGTGATCCAGTATTTCGAGAAGCTAAATGAAAAAGTGACATTTCCTAATGAAGCGCTGTTCGTGGCACGGCTCTCTCGAGGAGAACTCTGGAACTGGGGTGCGTAGCGAGTGTGTGCACGGCGGATGTCGATTTCAGCCCCTTCCCCCATTTGCACCCCATCCCACTCCCCCACTCTCAAGGGCAGATCTACGTAGTATCTTTTGAAGGAAAATGAAGCATGATGCTCGATAATCCGCAAAGCACGTAGTGTGTGCAATAAATACGTGAACTGGTGCAATCTGGCGGCCATGACGTGGACGATATAGCTCCGCCCACTAGCGGCGCTACTTGCCTGAGACTCAATGAGCCGTCTGTGCTTGGCGGATCGTCGAGCTGTGCGTATGGTACGCCCAGTTATGTTAGTTTCTCTTGTCCTTGTTTTTCCTGTTCGTCGAAAATGGAAATTGACGTAATCACGGAGCAACGAATCAACATCCAGATTTTCGGTGAAGTGCGGTGAAAGCGATCAAGAAAATACTGAAATGCTGACAGCTGCTTACGGTGATAATGCTCTGAAAAAATCATCCGTTTTCTAGTGGATTAAGCGTTTTAAAGATGACCGACAAGACGCCACGGATGATGCAAAGCCGGGACAACCTTCAACCACCTGTGTCGACGACAACATTGATCGTGTGCGGTCCCCTTGTCTTTATCGTAAATGCTGAGTTCTACTTTAAAGTTCTCAAGCGTTCGAGAGAGATCGCTTGCGTCGTGTGCGACCAAATCTGACACAAGCCGATGGATGGAACCTTCACCATGGGAATGCACCTGCACATTCAGCATTTATTGTTCGCCCATTATGGCAAAAAATCCAATCACCATCCTTGATCATCCAACTTATTCGCCAGATCTCGCCCCCTGCGACTTTTTCCTCGTCCCAAAATGCAAAAATGTGATGAGGGGGCATCACTGGTGGGAATATGTGAACACAATAAAGCAAGAAACGACGAGAAAACTAAAAAGCCTAATTGCCATGAGGACTTCCAAGGGTACTTTAAACAGTGGATACGAAGATGGAATAGGTGCATAGCAACGAATGGAGATTCCCACCCATTGGTTGGGACAAAATCGATGTAGACTAAATTTTGCAAAATAAAGCATTTTCAGCTCAGTTCTCGTATTTATTGGACAGGCCTCATATTCAATTGGTATATCTTCTATAAAAATGGGAATTTCTTAAATATTATTAGCATCATCAGCATGTGGATAAAATATATAAGAAAAAAAATCCATTTTTGTGCACAGTTCAACTTAAAACATTGCTGATACGACACACGATTCAACTACCATTCATATCCCAAAACCAAATGTTGGATTTAATCAGCTTAAATGTTTGAAGCAACAGGCATCAGTTGGTTGCCGTGTGCCGGCCGGGGATCGGTCATCGCACCACCTACCACTTCTGGATTCGTGCATCCTCCACTGTTGAGACACCCCCAGACCCATCTCCCGGGATCACCCGAAGGGGCGCCAAAAAATCCGTGCGGCCGCGAACCCAACAAAACATACGCTTAAGCATGAGCCACGCTATTGAACGAGAAAACGGTTTGGCATTTTTCATTAACACTGGTCATTCAAAATTGAAGTTTCACACCATGCATAATATAAAATGCAATAAGAGCGAAGATGAACAATTTCGCTTTTTAAAGATATAAATAATCCTCAAGTCAAGGGTTGCAGGAAATACAGGGTTTGCATCAAAATTATCGCTAACATTTCTTTCCTGACGTGCATCGCGTGAAGTGCTGAATTCAGACCGTCGTCGGTTAAGTGTGATCGCAGATCGTGTATTGGCATTGATAAGATGACAGTGCACTAACCACTATATCATTGAAAATTTAGCGATGCGAAAGATCTGCTCTAAACTCGTCCACCCGAAGGTCTCTCGACGGCCGACCACGAGCAGAATCGAATGTCTACTTGCGAAGACCTTCTCCAACGTTATCGCGACGATTCCCCAACCCCTTTACAGTCCCGAATTGGCACCAGCATACTATTTCTTATTCCCAAAAGAGAAATCCTCCCTCCCTCCCTGAAAGGACACCACCACCATGGGACATTAAGGGATCAGTCGATGGTAAGACATGGGATAATTAAGTGACGTCAAAGATGCTTGCACGCGCACCCTCAAGGACTTCCGGAATCCTCCGCCTACCACGGAGCCTCCGAGTTGTGGAAAAGCCGCAGATGGGCAAAAGTGTGTGTCGACGTTCTCAAGGGAAGAAATACTTCGAAGAGTTCTTAGGCATTGTAGCAATGTCTGAAATAAAACTATTTTCCCGACTATTTTTTGGCAAACCTCGTATGTAGTACTGGGCCACTTGGAGATGTCCATTACTATATTTCAATGATGCATCTCCCTTACCTTCAATTTGATGCACCCGAATGAGCTTCAATATAAATAAATGGAGTATTTTATCTCGCAATACATATTCCTTTTAAGATGGCATGTTGTCATTGAACTAATTCTCCTAATTTGAATTGAAATTGACGATGGAGTTCGAAGGATAGTGGGGGAAAAGGGTGAGACGCCTTCGGGAGAAATGCGAGGAAGGCAGAACTAGTGGATGCAGGATGTACTCAGAGGCTGAGGATGGGATGAAGCTGAGGACGGTAGCGCAGGGCCGGCGGGAGCTGGGAAAAGGAGGTGGAGGTAGGGATGGAAGACGCACTTGGGTCGAAATTGTGGGATGTAGAATTGCGTCCACCCCCTGCCACACCAAAAATGTATGTGGCAGGGGATCCAAGCACCAGGTGGGAAGAGTGAGTGATGAGGGAGAGGATATGGGAGAGGGAAAGGCAAGACGGAAAAATACTCAGTAAAAAACTATCAAACAACGAGCAAATTTCTGTACATGCTGGAGGAACATTTAATTCATAACAAGAGTTAATTCAACTAATGAATCAGAAATTTTTTGCAAAAAAGGAATAAAAATGAAACCAAATCATTTATAAGAAGGGCCTTCACCATCACATGACAGGTCATGCAGGAACTGAAAAGTAAAAAGGGGAAATTCAACTATTACGCATACTTGCAACTCATGGTCTCCACCCAGAAGGTCACATGTGAAGGAATCTCGGTAATAAGAATGTGACTCGGCTTATATATATATATATATATATATATATATATATATATATATATATATATATATATATATATGTATTTGTTTGTATATGTATATATATATTATTATCATTAG